>NW_013952437.1:1675920-1680650 GCF_001266775.1 Austrofundulus limnaeus
TATATATATATGTGTGTGTGTATATATATATATGTATATTTATTTTTACTTAATATGAAAATGGTTTAATATATCAATGGCAAACTTGAAATTTATGTTTAAATGCAATAAAATAAACAAATTTAAAAGGTAAAAGATAATAATCCTTATCCTGCCTCTGAACTGTTGGTTAAATGTAACTGAGCTATTTAGTTAGATAGCTCAGTAATAATGTCTTATAATGTCTTAAAATAATCCAGCATTGACCACAAACTTAATTTCCCATATTGCATGTCAATCACCCATGGGAACAACTGGCCCTTTGAGGGCCACCACAACGCTCATGTGGCCCTCAGTGAAAATGAGTTTGACACCCCTRATCTATTGGTTGCTCTCTGAAAATGTTTGCATAAAAAGGCATAATTAAATGGTATTTATTAATCACAAGCTGAGATTTTTAATTCAGAAATCGCTCATTCAAATATTGGAACTGCAACAAAACAAGTTTGTGCATTTTGATTCTTGCTGTTCAACAACTCATCCACCCCGACTAACTGTTTATATAGAAGCTTTGCATGTATCTATACTGTACTTGCATCAGTATTTAAATCTGTTTTCTGCTTCTTTCGCATCTCCTGAGAGAGAAAAATGCTAATTCAGTGTCCGACTGTTCAAAAGATGTGTGGGCTGCTTAAGAGGTTCACTCATTCTTTGGGATATTTTTGCTCATTTTTTTGGAAACTTCAGCCATTGAAAATAATAAATGTAGTTTATCACTAAAAAGGCAGCTGAGTGTCCAAAAAAAAAAAAAAAGGAAGAAGTGACACTGATGCAGAAAATTGCTCTTGAATGAGTTTTCTTGTTCCCCAAACAGGCTCGTCAATCACTCCTGTGGCTTTCAAGTAGCCCAATCAAACCAATCTTTAAAAGAAGAAGAAGAAAAACCCACAAGTACATTGATTAGAAGGTGTGTAATTACCTAATGACGCCATGGGGACCTAACAGAAAAAACAATTAGGATTTCCTGAGAAAAGCTGACACTAGGATGGAAGTTTATTTAAATCAAAGATACTTTGAAGCCAGGAACAGGCTTATAAAGTTTAGAACTTTTTTCATCTGGCTTCACTTAAGACTCTTAAGTGTGGTTTATGGAAAGACAGAATTCATCATTAAACTATCTGGATTTTAAAGGATTGTAGGCATTTTCTAAAGTGGCGTTCTCTGGAGTTAGGGTTAGAGTTTTCCACTGAAGAGGCTCCTGGGCTGGTGTTCACAAAATACGTCACATTAAATGTCTCTTCCGGTACTCGATTGCTCCTTTATCTGTTCTATTCTGAGTTTGTGTAGAAAATTGATGGGCAGAGACACTAAATTGTCACAGATCTCTGGGTTGGTGTCATTATTCCTACAAACAGATGTCTTCACATTACCTGTCTGTTTTACAAATGCTGCTGTTTTTAAAATCAGTCRTTGCCTGTGAACGCTCGTTTCTGATCTGTGCTTGTAAGTGCTGAGAATAGGAATTACACACAGCGTTTCAGCAGGATCCCTAAATACCAGGTGGTGATATTAAAACGAGCCGAAAATGTTTAGAAATGATGCTTCAAGCGGTGTTTACGCATTTAAATTGAAAACAGCCATTGTGGAGGCAGTTTTGTGCGGCGCTTTGACCTGCTGCTCAGTGCTACGTGACTGCAGATTYAAAACACACACACATGCACACTCACGCATACACAAACTGCAGGAAGATGAGAGACAATGAGGTCATGTTTATTTCACTGTATTTTTGTTTTAAGTTAAGCAGAATAAAAGTAAAACTAACTCCATATTTTTAATCAACGCAGTCACAACTTTTTGATTGGTTATTAGCTTCCATGAGCCCGCCCCTGGCTTCTGACAAAAGTGGTTCTTTGGRCCAGACAAGCAATGTCGCTAACTTTTGGTGCCAGAGCCAGAGGAGTTTTGCGAACTTAGCAGCGTCACCATATGTAGCGACTATTTTGAAGATTTAGACTTTTTTAGCGACTCAACAAGGTGATTAGGAACAAATTTTGTAAATTCTTTTAGAGTTGTTGGAGATTTTTGGAAACTCTGAAGTGAAAGCATGTATTGTTCCCTAAGCACAAATTATACTTTTCAGTCAGCCTTGCCATGCCCATCTACACCTGTTCCCTGTTTGCTCAGTCACAGCTGAAGCCACTCTTTTCAGTAGCCATAATCCCAGTACCAATGTTTGATACCACCGATTTCCTTTTTGATTCTGATACCAAGTAAAACTGGCTGGTATCGGCAATACTAACCTGATACTGTTACTTTGTGCAAATACACCTATTGTGCCTGGTAAACCAAAAAYAGTATCATAGCTAATCGTAGCTTTCTGAAATACTTTACTTTTTAAGATTTACCACACACATTAAGTGATTTGCACAAGTATCATTATTGCTGATACCAGCTTGAGTATCAGTTTGAATCAAAAAGGAAATTGGTGGTATCAAACATCACACTAGTGACTGAGCTTGTGCCGCTGCGTTTACATATTACCTAGGCGGTAAAAAGATCACCTTTTCTTTTTCATCTAGTTCTCAACAACCACATATGATTTAGTCAGGATTTTAATAGTTAAGTTACTTTCCACTCTCTTCCTGTTAATAATATATTGAAATGACTGAAGTAACAAAGTATCAATGTGGAAACAAAGTTCCAAGATTGTTGGTATCAGTATTTGAGAATTGATACGCAATTCACTACTAGTATCTCATTTTTAGCTGACCCATGAGTTGTGAACTGTTGTGCTTTCATGCCACATCCAGTTTTCCTTGTGCCTAATCCTCAGTTCCTGTAGGTTTTTGCTGCCACATCGGCCTTTTGTTTTATTTTAAATCAAGCCAAGTTTTTTCTCGAGCTCAGTCTGCTTTCTTGGGTCTAACCTCTTACCACTGCGACACCATCACTTTTGCATTAGATGGTTAGAGGACCGAGTCCGTCTCTGGTCTGTTCCAAATAAAGATCAGAGAGAAACATGTTTTGCAAAACAGAAGTGCAACCAGGCAGAGTAACAAGCTGATGCAAAAGTAAGGTTGTGTAAAACTGAACAATTTCATAGCAGTTCAAGTCAACTCCACCTTATTGATTTTTTCACTGCCTTACTTTTCCATCACATGCCCGGTTTATGCTTAACACATTCGGTCTTGCAACATAAGTTTCACACGGAATGCTCCAGATTACACTGGCTGGACTGCTGATTAGATATTGACCCCCTTTTGTTTGGTAAAGAAAGAGACTGAAACATTGTTCCTCCCCGTCCTTGAACAGAAGGTTTAAACTAAAAGACTCTACACTTCGTTGAAACTAAACAGTCCTACACAGCCGTGTAGGCAGTACAGTATATTTACCAGGTAATGTCAGCCAAATGGCAATTCATTATGAAAACACACACGATAAGCATCTATTTTATTATCTTTTGTTTTGAAATGCTAATTGGTAAACATTTGCTCAATATGCATGTGCGTGTCTGTGCGGGGGGGAACTGGAAGCTGTATGCATAACATCAGAAAGTTATTTGGTTTGTTGAGAAGGTGTCTGAATTAAAATGTAATGCTCATTTGCAAACATAATTCAATGCAAGATGCGGGAAGGGTTTTATAGAGGTTATATAACTCCTCAGCGAATGCATCAACCTGGATCAGCTGGATTGTCTACAATAAATCCTTTATTCACCAAATCATCATATAAACAGCTTTGCCTGATACGCCATGTGACCATTCACTGAGAAGATATCAACTTCCTATCAAGGTTTTATTATTATTATTATTATTGTTATTATTTTTTTCCCCTTTTCGTTTACCCTTAGCTACATTATCAATCCTCTTAGTGGGGTGTGAGATTGACTTTTTCGTCACGGTGCATTCACAGGTGCAGCGGCAGACATGGTGCCCCTTCGCTGCGAGCGGATGACAATCAGCTCGCCGCATCCATGTCAGAYGCAGCCTTTTCAAGATGTTAGCGATTAAGCATGGGCCGGCCTCATCGCTAATGGCATTTCAGAGCCTATACTCTAATGGCAATACTCAATACTGCTTTCATTAGCATTCCACCCACACTGGGCTGGGTCAGAGGTGGCAGGCAGGCGAGCAACATGTCTGACAGAATGCCAAAAGCACTACAGCTGTCCACTTTTCTGAGGGCTACAAATGTGCCCTCAGTTGTGTTTGAGCCTTTTGCTGCTGACTCACAAAACGGATCGTGGCAAATTGGGAACTAAGATGGCAGATCCCCCCCTTTTTTTACATCTGAGTTATTTTCTCTGCAGATACAGAAGCAGAATACATTATGGGAGTAACGAAGAGACCTAAGCAAAGTTATATATGGCAGAGAGGGTGGGCAGCTGGAGAGATGAGCATTATGCAGCTCTTAAAAGTGGATTTTTTTTAGTTTTCTGCCGCAACAGCTCTCTGAGAAACAAAAATGGAACATTTCTTTTGATGTGAAAACACAATGGGACTAAAGGCAGAGAAAATAGTCGAGGAGTGACACATTTAAAGAACGCTCGTCAGCCCGTTTCTCTTAATCTCGCTGCCATATCATGTCACAAAGTTTCTTTAGAATGTTGTCTCGCTTTAGTTTTCTGGACACAACGCCACAACAATAATTGCTCGACAGTCACAGTAACAGATGCTGACAGGTAAGTCGACAGATGGCTTTTTAAAGTCCACTGAGCTCAGTTAAAAAACAAAACAAACAGTATATATATA
>NW_013952437.1:1680966-1682431 GCF_001266775.1 Austrofundulus limnaeus
TGTTGTGGGTGGATGGTTAGGGGGGAGTGCACCGATACTCAAAATGGTAATCACATATCTCATTGCATGTATAATGAATCACTGAGAGTGAAATGGGCAATCAAAACAGCAGGCGTATTTTTTTTATTTTGTAGCTTGTGTGGATAAAAGTGATTGTCTGTTTACATTTATTCGCGTCTGGTTTAAGGTTTGAATGTAGCAGAATCATCTCGGCTATCATCAGTTCTGGAACAAAAAGAAAATAAATAAATAGTTTGCGTGGAGCCGTTTTGATCCGAACAACATCAGTCGCTTCATAGATCACAAGCAGCTTCAATCAGCAGAATCCGAAGATGAATTAACTTGTTTAATATAAATTAAATCTCAGCATTCTTTTCTTGATCCATGAAAAATATTTTCAGTTTTATGCACCCGAGCTTAAGATCACATTTATGCTTTTTCTTTTTCTTCTTTTTTTTTTTTTTTGTCAGACAAACACTCCAAACCCACCAAAGACATTAAGCTTACTATCTTACATGACAAAGGAAAAACCTCACAAACCTCTCCACTGAGAGGCAAATGGGCTTCGGCTCTCGCGTCACCGTGGCAACGTTGGATAATGGAAAATGGAGCATTGTAAAATCTGATGAACGTTGTGAAAGGGTCTATGTGACCCCAAACCATTCTGCTTTTTCTAAATCCAATCAAATTGTAATTAAAACACAAACGTAAACAATAATTGAAAACACCCTAATTTCCTAACGTAGTGCTAAAAATAATAATAACAAAAGATTTAAATAAATGAAAATAGGACTGGAAGAGAGAAAAACAAAATGAGACATTTGTCACAACAAATGTGACACAAAACTGATTCTGGACAGAAATTCCTGTGACTATTGACACCAATGTCCATCCAACAATGATCCCTGCTTCACCATCAGTTTGTCAGTTCGCTGCAGCACACGGAACACAGTGGTACACAGTGGTACACAGTGGTACATAGTGGTACACAGTGGTACACAGTGGCACCCTTTAGTAGCTTGTCCTGTGCAGGAGAAAGGGTATCAAAGGCAAGACACAACAGTTCGTCTTACTTTTACCTTGTGCTTTATAGTAAACCCAACAAAAGACAGAATGAAAGCAAACAAAGAAGCTGAATATATCTACCTTCCAACTCTCATCTGTGGTTTTGAATAGCGACTGGAATAAGCAGGGGCGGAATGGGGAAAAAAGTGGCCCGGGAATTTAGTACCTGATTGGCCCATTCAAGGTCCGGGCTGGTAGATGATGCCTGCAAACCGATGGTGGAGGCAGATGATGGAGGCGGAAACAACAAACGTCATCTCAGGGCACTGTACAAAATCTAAGGATGTAATGTTGAGGAATTGGTAAAGTTATTAAGATAGAAGAGCAGCACTTAGCTCGCAGGCATTGACCCTAAGAGTTCCATATGGTCATTTTTAACTCATTTTGATTTTACCCCCCA
>NW_013952437.1:1685141-1698806 GCF_001266775.1 Austrofundulus limnaeus
ATAAATAAAAATCCAAGTGGGCAAAGTTATTTGTGAAACCCACAAACATTTGTGATTTTTATCTTTTACAATGCCATTGTATGATGTAAATTTCTAAAACTGATGTTAAAACATTTTAAGCAACACAGTTTTMTAAAGTTATCAGCTACTGAGCACAGTTTGGACCTAGTCCACACATGACTATAATATGGGCTTTATTTATTTACCAGCTAAATGCATTGTTTTAAAAGTTAGCAAAACTAGAAAAAAAAAAAAACAGCCACCTACATGACTACCATCCTCCTCTCGGTCACGTTGTTCTCCAGACGTAGGTTCCAGTGAGGTTGAGGATGATGCACCAGCAGAAAATAAGTCAGTTTCTGACACTTGGCTGAATTTGCTTGTAGATGCTTTTTCTTTTCTCTCAATTTTTGTTCTCCCTTATGTTTATTCTCCATTTTTGCTCCTTATTTTTATTATTCGTTTTCTTCTTCTTACTTTTCTTCCACTTCTTCAGCAAACGTTTCTTCTTCTTCGGTCTTTGTTGGCGGTTGGTRAACAAYGAATTGGTGCACTATCACCATCTACTGGAATTGAGCGCAACTACACAACTTTTTTTTTCTTTTTTCCTTGCTGCCTGCGCTGGCCGAGTGATGCACCGGCCCACCGGGAAAAGTCCCGAAACTCCCAATGGCCGGTCTGCTCCTGGGAATAAGACATCTGTAAGGAGTTCAGAGTGGAATCACTGTGCCTTCACATTAAAATGGACCAGTTGAGGTGGTTTTGCCTTCTGGACAGGAAACTATTTCGGACATGTCTCAATTGTGCCAGAACCTGGACTCACTTAAAAATATCTCACGGCTACACTGGACCACCTTGGGTTCTCCTGAATGAACAGGAAAAGGTGCTTGTAAAGAGGGAGATCAGGATCATATAGCTCTGCATCCCTTAAATGGGTGAGTTAAGTTAAAGGTGAATATTTGCATTTTTTGTTAAATACCCCTGGTATATAAGAAATGTACATTTGTGTAATAGAAATTATACAACAATGCTGCTTATTCAAAGCAGGGATGGGAACCTTAAATGACGGAAGGGGCCACAATTTTTGATCAACACTATCAGAGGGATAGATAATGCTGCACACTTACCCAAAAGTAATAAAAATGCCATTTAAAAACACGTGTGTATATACTGTATATACGTATATGTTTAGTAAACCCTCAAACAAAGCAGGAACTTAACATATTGCATGCTAAAATGCACATGTAACAGTTGTACTTTTGTTTGAGAAATGTGAATACAAAACATTTGAAGCAAACAAAGAAACGTTTACTTACTTGGCGATCTGAATTGCAATGGCACTTACAGCCTCAGTAAGCCTCTCTTATTTAGCTTTGTGTAGTGGTGACTTATATTAAAATCCCTCATAGCAGACAGTGTCTCTAAGCAGACTGAAGACATAGATTTGTCTTGAAATTCTGTGAACACAAAGTCCACCTCCTATTTCACCTGAAAGATTCAATCTGATCTATCCAGTTTTCTTTCCTCTGTTTGTAGCTATAGCTAAACATCTCTTCCTTGCTTGTATAAAATACGTGTGCGTAAGGTGTCATCTGCGTTGGAGGTGCCGTCTAGTAGCAAAGTGTCATTCCAACCAATTCAGTGCCATTGAGACACTTTTATACATTTGGTCTATCCATCCATCCATCCATTTTCTTCCGCCTATCCGGGGTCGGGTCGCGGGGGCAGCAGCTTCAGAAGGGAGGCCCAGACCTCCCTCTCCCCAGCCACTTCTTCCAGCTCCTCCGGGRGAACYCCAAGGYGTTCCCAGGCCAGYCGAGAGACATASTCCCTCCAGCGTGTCCTGGGTCTTCCTCGGGGCCTCCTCCYGGTGGGACRTGCCCGGAATACCTCACCAGGGAGGCGTCCAGGAGGCATCCTTACCAGATGCCCGAGCCACCTCAACTGGCTTCTCTCGACGTGGAGGAGCAGCGGCTCTACTCTGAGTCCCTCCCGGATGACCGAGCTTCTCACCCTATCTCTAATGGTGCGTTCACACCAAACGCGATTTCAGCGTCGGGAGCAGCAGGTTTACATACAAAGTCTATAGTGAACGCGCTTCAAGCAACGTCGGGAAGTGCTGCGGCACCTCAAGCGCAATTAGAGCAGCGCGATTTGAACGATTTGAACGATCTGAGCGTTCAACGCGCTGAGGTGCAAATCGCTGAAGTTAGAAAATCTGAACTTTTGCAGCTCGACGCGCAGCATCAACCAATCAGAGAGACTCCACTGTGTGACGTAGCGACATATTTCCCGACGGGACAGTTTATTGAATGATGTCCACTAATCTGAAACAGATGGAGAGGAGCTCTTTAGCTGAAATCCAGTGCCTGCAGTTGGTGTCCTGACAGAGATATACGCACCAATGCGTGGCAGCGRCTCGTCAGACTGGAAAAATAGTTCGGTGTGAACGAACTATTTTTCCAGTCTGTTTAATCCAACAGAACGCAATTTCAGCTTCAAAACCGCAGCCAACGCTGAAGTTTGAAGCTTGTGCACTTTGAGGTCAGACGCAGGACAGCTCTTGAAGCGCTGCACGGCGACAGCCTCCCTGCCCCTCCCTCCTCTGTCGGGCTCTGTTTAATGTCGGACGAGGAAGTGCTTTGCTTTATTTACAGAGAGCAAGAGCATGTCACGCTCATCAGATAATTAATTCATAATTAATTCACCAGATACTTCAGAGTAGAGGCTCACAGCTCGCTTTCAGGACTATTTTTCCAGTCTGATGAGTCGCTGTCACGCATTGCTGCGGATCAGGACACGACTGCAGGCACATTTCAGCTAAAGAGCTCCTCTCCATCTGTTTCAGGTTAGTGGACATAATTCAGTAAACTGTCCTGTCGGGAAATATGTCGCTACGTCACACAGTGGAGTCTCTCTGATTGGTTGATGCTGCGCGTCGAGCTGCAAAAGTTCAGATTTTCTAACTTCAGCGATTTGCGCCTCAGCGTGTCGAACGCTCAGATCGTTCAAATCGTTCAAATCGCGCTGCTCTAATCGCGCTTGAGGCGCCGCAGAACTTCCCGACGTTGCTTGAAGCGCATCCACCATAGACTTTGTATGTAAACCTGATGCTCCTGATGCTGAAATCGCGTTCGGTGTGAACGCACCATAAGGGAGAGCCCAGCCACCCTGCGGAGGAAACCCATTTCGGCCGCTTGTATCCGGGACCTCGTTCTTTCGGTCATGACCCAAAGCTCATGACCATAGATGAGGGTAGGAACGTAGATCGACCGGTAAATCGAGAGCTTCGCTTTCTGACTCAGCTCTCTCTTCACCACGACGGACCGGTACAGCGCCCGCTTTACAGCAGACACTGCGCCAATCTGCCTGTCGATCTCCCGCTCCSTTCTTCCCCCATTCGTGAACAAGATCCCCAGATACTTAAACTCCTCCACTTGAGGCAGGACGACCCCCCTGACCCGCAGAAGGCACTCTACCCTTTTCCGGCTCAAGAACATGGCCTCGGATTTGGAGGCACTGAGCCTCATCCCGGCCGCTTCGCACTCGGCCGCGAACCGCTCCAGCGTGAGCTGCAGATCTCATTCCGATGAAGCCAACAGGACCACATCATCCGCAAAAAGCAGAGATGCGATCCTAAGGCCACCAAAACGGATCCCCTCAACACCTCGGCTGCGCCTGGAAATTCTGTCCATGAAAGTAATGACAATGAATTTATCCATTTGGTAATTTTCAAAAATTAATCTAAAAGCTGCTTAGAGTGCAACCTGCCAGTTGCATATCCCTGATTTAGATGTTTTAATTTGGTCCAAAGACTAAATTAATAACTCACTGAGTTACTGCAGGCCAACAACTGTCTGTGTAATGGCACCTGACACCACAAACTATGTCACTTGTTAAATTTGAAAACTTTGTGTACATTTAATGGAAAATGATTTTGTATGTACCATTTTTAATATGCTAAAAGCATTAAGAAACTTCATGCTTTTAATAAGGAAACAATTTAAAGAGTGGATATCTGCATACTTAAAATGAAAGAAGTTAAACTTCATTCAGCTTCTTTTGATGCATTTGGTTAGGTTTTGAATTGTAAAAACAGCTTTTAATCTAAAAATATTCACGCATGCACTGTTGCTATAGCTGCATTTGCTGCTAGCATGAAGCACAGCTGGTGAATCACAAAGCTAACGTGAAAAGGCACCTGGCAGTATTTGACATGCTCAGAATGGGAAAGGGCTTTCTCGTGTAGTTGGACTTCAAGGGTTTTTCAATAAACAAAGAGACACAAATGAAGCCTAAAGCACAACTGGGAGATGTTTGAGCCAACAAAGCACTTTGGTTACCAACTGGGCTGCGTTATTGCCAAGCATCAAAACACAGATACACACTGATGAGCTCAGATCTACACGAAGCGCTGCACAACCAATACTCTTAGTTCAGAATGCAATGAAGGTAAATAATTAATTTGATTTTAACATTATGAGGCGGGAGCTGTGGTTAGAGCTGTCGCCTCACAGGGAGAGGGTCACAAGTTCACCTCATGGTTTTTGTTTGGACTTTGAATGTTCTCCCTGTGCACCTGTGGGTTTTCTCCAGGTACTCTGGTTTCCTCCCACAGACCAAAAAAAGCATGTATGCCTTGTAACTAATTTGTCCCTAAGTGTGAGTGAGACTGTGAGTGGTTGTTTACCAGGTTAAAGATCTACTTTACATTAAAGAAAATAAATGGTTTCTGGGAGATTATAATACATCAACATCTATGGGGAATATATGACCCTTCATGCTCTGCTAGTGGGTGAGCTGAGATGGCATCATTCTCATTTTCACAAAGACTCAAAACACAGGGAACAGCCACCGTGTTCAGGTTTATAAAACCTGACAGCCACTGCTATAACCTTCTGCTTAAGATTTYATGTTAATTAGCTAAAGTACATTTAAGGTGTTAATTAATGAGCTTCAGATTAAAAGTCAAAAAGTTTGCCTGAATTCAAATGTTTCCTAAGTTGCAGTATTGTTGTCAGCAGGCATCTCATCAAACTTTCATGTGTTTTCCAGAACATCAGCTTCTCCCTTTAAAATTTGTATGTAGACAAATCCACTGCGCTTCTTTCTCTTCCTTACACTTGATCAAAACAGCAGCTAAAGGCATGTAGCCACTGTTTATCAGTGGATTTCTGAACCTTGAACCCGACAACAAAGTGCACCACGGTACAAGCGTTTCTGCCAGACAAACCTATAAGTATGATATCTCCTTAATATGAAGCAAGACGGCGACTGAGGATTGACAGGCTGACCCACTGACCCACTGGCAGAACAACTTGCAGAACAGAAGACAGACCGTAAACAGTCCCCACAGAGGGAATATCTTATCGCGGATATCCACACAAGAAAACACTGCCGCACCAAGCTCCACTGACAGCATGCTGGATAATTGGCTACTGTGTGCCCCAATGGCCCTTCAGTGGTGTTGTCTTCCTTCACAAAAATAAAAAATAAATAACACAAACCCTGAAAAAGAAGATGTCTCTTGCTTTCACAAAGCTCAGTATAAAGAATTAAAATGTATAATTCCTGTCCTTTAAAAAGTGTATTTTATGCAAAAAAACTTACAAAACAGCACTGTTATCTACATTTATCTTGGGTGTTTTTGACGTAGATAAACATACTGTATTTTCTGTAGTAGAATGCATATAGAAACAGACAAACGGTTTCACCTATGAGGGTTTTCATGTCCAAATGTTTAATGCATTTTGCCGTTAGCTGTATAAAAATTCTTATTTAACTACATAGCTTTAAGCTATTTTTTTTTCTCGTCATCACTGGCTAAGATTTTTAAAAGAATTTGGTTGTTTTAAGGAGGAACACCATTTTAGCATTGGATGGGGTCAAGTATAGAGAGATAATAAAGTTTGGGGTCTTGGGGGATAATGACCGAAGCAAACACAGATAACATTTTGGGGTGATATTGTTAGATTTTTGGAAGGTAAAAAAATAAAAATACCTGTGTTAACTGTTCCTGCTCAATCTGCTGACCGTGGTCTGAAGACACATGGGGAGATGTTTCTCCAGGGCCGAAGTTTCTACTTCAGGGTTAACTCCCTCACACGCCTTTAACATGAACCACRCGGTGGCACGGAGATGGTTCAGGTTAACTTTTAATAACTCCAGCTAACAGGTGAAAGCTGCACAGACTTTTCTTACAGCCGCTGCTCTGGTCGTCATCTACACTCTCACTCCGCCTCACACACACACCGTCTCTCTCTCGCTCCTCAAGGACGCAGGGGTTCTTTTTTTTAGTATGCAGCGCCCCCCTTCAGACCGGAGGATGACTGCCACACATCTCTTGCACCCGCACAACTCACAAAGCTAAGCATCACATACAGTGGAGGCACTTTCCGCAACACCTGGAAAGATTGTTTTTACTGAGTTTTTCAATTTCCTATCCATTGAAGCGGGTTTWTGTGGAAAGGGCATCAACAAATATTATCTTGCCTGTAATTTTTTGACATTTTATCCCCGGTTCAGACCTTTGGTCTTCCTGAGTTTGCATGCTCTTCTCGTGCTTGCGTGGGTTTTCTCCGGGTACTCCAATTTCCTCCCACAGACCAAAAACATGTACAACAGTTTGCCTTCAGGCTAAGTCTCCCTTGCAAAAACGGCGATCGCAATGGGATTTTTCTGGTTAAATAAAGTATTTTTAAAATAACTAAATAAATAATATAACAAGATTAATTGCTGCTGTCTTAAAACAACTCCTATCACCAAAATTTTAAACTTGTTCATGTGGATTTTCCAAAACTTGTTAATTCAATCACCAACATTAGTTAAACTGGTTTTGGCAAGAAGCTGCACCAAAAATATTGTCTGTTGCAAACTCACTAAACTATACTTCTATTTGTGACCAGGTGACCACTCAATCATGTGGTCACATTTTTACAGCGCAGTTTTTTTGAAAAATCACAGCCTATTTTGTGTGCAAGGCTTGCAAAACTGCATACCTGGCCACGCACATTATTTTATCTCCCGCCTCTTCCTGCTTCTGCTCYTTTTGCTCCCACCTTGGCAGCTGTCTCCACATTTATGGTTTAATTTGTTGGAATGCACATTTGAAATAACAACAGATAGATTAAGACCATGTTTTTTTTAACCTGGATGTTTGCCTCAGAAGTTTTCTGAGAGTGCAGGTGTCAAAATACTACACTAGTGCTCTTGAGACACAGATGCTCATGACTACTTTGGGACTTTTTTAGAGAAATGAGTTGATGCACAATAGTTTCTGAAAATTTGAGTGACAGGACTGCGCACAGGTGCAACTCATGAGAGGACACCGAAGTCACAAGACAATATGGAGACATTTGAGGGACTCTCTCATGAATACTGTTGGTAACTGTAGTTGCAGCTCACTGAAATACCACCGCAAATGCTCCACCAAACCACACATAGAAAAAAATGACAAACTATTCTTTTGATTTAACAATGTTTCCTTGAGTCATTACCAGAAAACCTAACCATTAAAACACTGAATGTTATCATTTGATGTATACAAAAGTATTATGGCTTTATGAGCCATAGTACCTTTTCTAATTACAATTTTTTCATCTTGACATGTATAGAAATGAAAAAGCATCTTGTAGGGAAAAAAAGGCCCTACGGTCATGAGATGGCTCTGTGGAGAAAAACGCCTATGATACAGTTTCTTTTCACAGAATACTGATTACAATATGAATATTAATTTAAGTATTTAAAAAAAGAATGTGTTCATTTTATCTTACTGCAGGTTTTGATCTTTACCTGTCACAAAAAATCCTTTAAACAATTATTTTGATTTTATTATCTTCCTCATTTGATATGCAAAGCTGTCTTTGTTTTTAAATGCTCATTAAAACTCCGCCTCAGGTTATCCGGAGCAGGTACATGGTTCTGCAGTTGCGGCTCATCATCTGCTGCGTGYATCAAGACACTTTACAGCTCCGAGTGGAACGTCTGCTTGAGAAAACCTGGAAGAAAAATAAAATAAAATAAAATAAAAGTTTTCCRTCACTGAACCCCAAGCGAGCTCTTTGATGCAAGAATCTACAGCTCGGGTACTGTCTGGAGGATAAAGTCAATGTGCTACATGAGGTCCATTGAAATGTTTAAACAGAAATATTCAACTTGAGAAATAGTGGAACGATGATAGCAGTGGAGAAAAAAAAACTTTTACATATTTGGATTTAAGAAATAAGTCTTTTTCTAAACTCCACACGCAGTAGGGGGACCGGCAGCTCAATCGCACTTTTAATCTCGGCTCTGCGAAGGCTAACAGACGTGTCTGAGCTGCTTTTATGTGATTAAAAATGATAAGTTGTAAGTGTTTGGCATAACCCAAATGCGGCACCCCACACTCAGGGAAAAGGTTTTAAAAGATTTATTGTAGCAGGGGTTAGAGATGAATAACGTCAGGCGAGCTTGAAGGGTACCGGAGGCTGAGAGGGGTGAGCGAACCACTGCAGCTGCATGACCGGACGGATAGAAGCAGAGGTTTTTTTTTGTTGGTTAAGACGAGGCGAGGCTGTTGATGAGAACGAGCCGCAGACTTACTGGGGGGGAACGTGAACTAAGAGGAGAACAGTCAGGCAAGGTAGCGCGTTGAGTGGCAAACTTTAAAAGAATTACCAGCCGGCACAGAGGTTGATTGAACAATCTCGACAGGAAAGTGTGTAAAGTCAGGGTGGATATGCTGGCTGGGGTTGATACGGTGATGATAAAAGGTTGTGGCAGCTGATGAAAAGATTCAGAAACACAAGGACAGAAAAAAAAAGAAAAAAAAAACKATGAAAAGGACAGAATTGATATAAATCATCTCTATGTGACCAAATTGCTTTACTACGCACACAATGCAGCGACGCCAAAGAAATCAAGTTATATTCAAAATTTCCAGTCATACCAGGATTTCTCATCTGAAGGACACAATTAAAATTCAATGCTTTGGGAGAAGACAGCCTTTTGTCCAAATCCCTGCTTTAATCACTCTCTCATGCATTTAGCCTGAAAACGTTCCACGAACAAAAAGGGTCATGAACAAACCTGTTTTAATGAAGTATTCTTCTTTAAAAACCTCTACATCCGCCAGAGATACATTGCAAACAAATGAAACTGTCAAAAGAATATTTTGCAAGAAAAAAAAAAAAGAAAAACAAAATCTCATTTTTAAATCCAACCAGTCTAACAAAGGGTTGAGAGGATATATTGGATTTAAAGTGAGTTTTAAACTGCTGGTTAACTTTGTTTCAGGTTTGAGAGCTGAAGAGAAAGGATGGCGACAATACCTCCTCCGCTCCTACGTTTGCCTCTTTCTGCAGTCATGTCGCCTACAAATACAGATTAATTGTTTTCCAAATTAGATCTGAGTTTCCTGTTATCGCCGCTTGAATTGTGTTCGGGGGAAATGCTTCTTTTGAATAAAGGGAGCCCTCCGTTTATGACCTCCACCGGCGTTGGAGCCGCTGTGGATGTGGAGTGTATTTGTTCTAGCAGTCAGAATTTCCCAGCAGACCTCGGGCTTCGCATCCAAACTCCCATCTGTGAATACACTCAGGTGATAAAAGCGCACGAGTCCAGGCTAATAAAAGATCTGTGCTTTGATCAAAGGTGAATAAACATTTGGATCAAGTCGCACTGGGCTCTTTCTGTATCACAACAGAAGCAGATTTTTTAAAGTCCAGGAAACTTTATTAATATCTTACCTGTTGTAGATAGCTGTTTATAGGAACTCAGCTTGAAAAATTCATTTTGACCAAAGTTAATGTCTAGTCAGAGTGGCACCAAGGTCAACGTGGGTAGCTAGCATTTAAAACTGCTTCACTCAAAAAATAAATTAGTTACATCAATATACTGTTATAGTTCCTCAAATCAGCAGTTGTTAAAGGAATGCATATTGCATAAAACTATTCGTGCCAGAGTATTGAACAAAAATAATCTTATGTTGAGAAATGACACAGTTATAGCCATTTTGTTCAAACCTTGAGCATAATGTTATTGTTCAGTCTTAAGCAGTATTGTGTGATTTGGTTGTACTCAATGTATGTGTTGGGGATGACACTTGGCTACCACCACATCAAGTATTAGRTCATCTTCTATAAAACTGACTGAGTCATATCCATTTTTTTGTTGTTTGATAAGGTCGATTAGCTGTAGCGACCATGTTAAATTGGGCTGCCACCTAAAATTTAATCAGTTGTGGATGAACATTGAGTGATTACTTTCTGGTAGTTTCAATAAAATCTATCCAGTGGTTCATGTTATATTTTGCTAAAAGACAAACAGGATTGTCTCCAAAAGTCAAAACCAATATTTGATGCAAAAATTTTGCGCACTATATATTGCTTAAAGTTTGTGTTGGGGATGACACTTGGCTACTATCACACCAAATATTAGATCATCTTCAATGAAACTGACTGAGTTACATCCATTTTTTTGTTTGATAAGGTCGATTAGCTGTGACGACCATTTTGATTTAGGCTGCCACTAAAGTTGAATTARTTGTAGATAAACAACCAATGATTACTTTCTGAAGGTTTCATTCAAATCGGCCCAGTGGTTCATGTGATACTTTGCTAACAGACAAACAGGGTTGACTCCAACAATCAAAACCAAAATTTAAAGCAAAGATTTTGTGCAATGTGTATTCCTTAAAACACATGCTTTGTTGACAAAACTTGCTACTACCACACCAATTTTTTTTTCAATATCTGTAAAACTGACTGCGTTGTAGCCAGTTTTGTGTTTCCTAAATTCAGTCGTGTGTGACTGTGTGAACTGGGTTAGCTCCAAAAGTTAATCTATAATATATTTATACCCAAATTTTGCTTTCTGAAAGTGTCAACAAAATCCATGCAACGGTTCATGAAATATTTTGCTAACAGACAGTCAAACAAGCATGGTGGCAGCCAATAGTTTTCCAAATTGAAGTTGTTCTAAAAGCTTTCTAAAGCAGGCAGAATAATTCAAAAGATCTAATTAAACAATGCTTCCTTGAGTCACAAACAGAAAATGTTTCCATTGAAATACGTGATGGATTTTATAATAAATGTACACATATTGTTTTCTTTGGAGACAGGTTTTCTTCCTGGGGAGCAACAATATTTTGGCAACAGTGTCGCAGCAGTTTTCCAAAGGAGCAAATGAGCGGAGCTGGCCAACGACTGACCCCGACTGAACACCTCAGACCACATACGTTACAAACAATCTAATGAGCACCCTTTATGTGCTGACTGTGCACCAGCTGCTGTGTGTCGCCAGCCAAGCACCACATATATAAAAAGTAGTGCTGTTTATACTGCAGTAAAGGTATTGTGGTTAAAACTGTCTTTTATACCTACAAAAAAAAAGGCAAAAATGAACTTTTTAAAATTGTATATTGGAGTAAAAATTTGTTGACTATATCAAACCACTATCGAAGACTTTCCCCTTTTGGTTGCAAAAACACACTGCTGCAATCGTTAATTTTAAATTACTCCTAAAAGAAACTAATCAACATTAAGCAAATATGTTTACACCAAATTAACGGTTTGCTGCCACACTGTGGGTAACCTTCGCCTCAGATCAGTTTGAAAATCAATGGCTACAGTCAAGTAATTTATGCAGGTTGGGTATAGAGTTTTTCTACACGGCTCTTTCAACATTTTTCTGTAAACAAAGCAAACGGCGCATAATGAGGCTGTCACCTTTCGTGCAGTTGAGAGAATTTCTCCCACATATATGGCCGAGGAGTTTCATTTTCTTCGTATTGAGCCTCGGCTGAATGTGAATAAGATTCAGCTGATTCATCTGGATCTAGGTGTGACTGTGTGTCCACTTTTCCATCACTGGCGTGCTGTCTTTGCTTGGGACATTGCATTAGTTTCCTCATTTGCATTTTTCTCTCCCCAGCAGAGGTAAGCCAGTCAAAATCGAAGCAAAGTAATGCATATTTGAGGCAGTGTAAAAGTACACAAACATGACTGCACTTATAGGTATAAAATGGTTCTTAATTTCCAATTAACTTCCACAAAAACAGAGCATTCCCATACTGCTCAGTTTGTCAAACCCAATGTTTTATTCACAGAAATCCCCATCGCCAATTTGCTAAACTTACACTTCAATTTCCAAATTGTTAAGCATTGATAGTTTAGCGTATACTTTGTGCAAGGATGCAGCAATAACTGGAAAGAGAGCAAATCATAAACCAGAAGATTGTAAACCTGAAACATTTCAAACATTGTCAAAGTGCTTCGAGTTGCATCAGTCACCCAGGAACAGAAAAGTTGAGACCTTGGCTAAAAACTTTGAACTTAAACTTAAGTGGCTGCATCCAACTCACTTTACTGACAGAAAACTGACTTTTTCTGATAACTTCATGAGCAGAGTTTGCTGACAGAAAGTTACTCAGGCTTCTGGGGGAAAGAGCAGGCAAAGCTCATTTATTTTTTGTTTGCTCATATACAGTTACTAAGCATACTGACACCTGGAGGCTTTATCTTTCAGACAATCTTATCCTGATTTAAATAAACGATATCCATATTCATGGCAAAGACACCACTGTGGAGGTATTCATACGCCTGTTTTTTTTATTTATTCTGTTCTGATCATTGCCACAAAGCTCTGGTGTACAGCACTGATTACCAACAAGAACAAAGAGTTCATGTTTAAATCCTCACGTTTTAATGCAGCATTTTGCATTGCAGAGCCACTTACTAATGACAAGCTTCTGCAAGCTACTTATGGTTTTGTAGTTGACTCCTTTGTCATGTGCCACATTTTGCAGTTTTTCACATCTTTCAGTGATGTGACAGCACAACCAAAATTGTATTTTTTTTTTCAATCTAGTTGATACAGAAGTCAGCACAAGGTTGAGGGAAAGTTGGCACACAAAGTATTAGCATCATAGCTTCCATTTGTACATCATAGTTTCTCTAAAACATGTTCTGGTATACTCATAGGAATTCAGACCAGGAAAGTCAAAGGTCTCTTCTCAGTAGAGATGTGACATCACGTATAAGCCAAATCTTTAAATCTTTAAAACGAACAATAGGAACTGAATTACAGACAACTGGGTTCTGTTCCTCTTTTTATTTTTTATTTTATTGTGATTTCCTCGTGTTTCCTCCTTAAATGCAAGCACAGATGCTGCCTATTTGCTTTTCTCCCAAAACAACGAACACGCAAAGGGGAGGAGTGCATTAACTCAAGAGGGGAACGCAGGGGGATTTTTGCATGTCATGTGGTACGCACATGCTTGAGAAAACCGGACGTAGCGTGTACAACGCATAATGAGAAAACTGGGAAGCTATAAGAGCCGAGGCTAATGAGGAGATGAGAAACAGCTGAGCTAAATGAATCAGGGAACAGGTGAGAGTGGGCGTGGCTTGACAGCAGAAACTGGCTGAGGTGAAACACCAAGAACTGATAAGAGTGAAAACAATACTCCTGAATTGGAAAAATAAAAACGCTATTWRTATTAACCAGTATAGAAATCTCTTATTAGATCATATTAGTCTTGAGACAGCCTCAGCCGCTACATCAGATAAACATCTCTGGGCTCCTTTAGTCGGCTTTATCACATAGTGGGGGTGGGGATCCTTGGACTGGGCCGTGTGGGGCAGTGGAGCTGATGTGGGGGGGTATTGGGGTTTTGGACGTCTGGGG
>NW_013952437.1:1699271-1702249 GCF_001266775.1 Austrofundulus limnaeus
GTGTGGAGAGGATGGCTATAGGGGGAGAAGGGAGGCCATCAATAAAAAAAATAAAATAAAAAAAGATAAGAGTGAAAACATAAATAAACCAAATCATGAAACACAAAAGACTATAAACAAGCTAGCCCATAAAAAGATCCTGACAACCAACCAATCAAAGTGAATCATGTTTTTATATTAATCAAAAAATAAAAAATAAAATTGCCTTTTGATTTCATACCGTTCACCTCTGACCTCATTGCCACTTTGATCTTATGAAATCATCCACCAACTGCTACTTTACATTTGACATTCATGGATCCAGTTTCCTGTTTCTGAGGTGCATGGAAACACAGCTGCAATCAGCTAAAGTTAGCATTTTGTTTATTTTTTTTGCAAAATGACCTAAAATGTTTCATGTTGTTGGTGCTTGTTGAGGTTCTTCCTTGATAAAGCAAAGCATTATGTCACCAGTAACACAGAGTCAGAGGTTTTGTTCAGTCTAAATTCAGTTTGATGTGGAAAGCAGTATAAAATACATACTGTGAGCCATCTGAGGGCATTTCATATATAGTCAGGTTAAGATCTGGCAATGTAAGAGACAAAAAGGCAGACAATTCCTCTTAGTGCCAAGCAACAGGAGGGACATAGAAACTCCCCTTTAATTGAAATAAAATCCCGACAGAACCAGGCTCAGGGTGAACACTGGGCGGCCATCTGCCTCGACCGGTTGGGGTGAGAGGAGAGAGGAGGTATCAAAGTCAGAAGCTCCGTTGTGTGGGGATCATAAAAGACTGTGAAAAACGTTTCATTGAAACACCATAATCATCAGCACCCACGGAACAGATCTGAGACATCTACACATGCACGGCGGCTCAAAAAGGTACTTTTAGGCTCTGACTTTGCCAGGGCCAGAATCAATCACCTTTTTATTTTTGCTGTAGATGATAAATAGACTCAGACTCCAGTTTATAAGATACACTGAGCTGAAACTAATGCAGTTTGCTGCCTTGCAATAAATCCTGCAAATGTGAAGGTTATAATGTTCAATTTTTATTGACAGGCAAGGTGTTAATTAAACGTTATAGGGATTTTGTAGGCTTTGAGATAATGAATCGTTGTTTTTGCACATGAATCATTTAGCGTGATGCTACTGAAAATAAAGCAAATCCAAATACTACAACATATTGTGGAATTTCATTCCACCTGGCCTTGAACTTTGTGCAACCTTTTCTCTGTTCTTTCTCCAACACGTCTAATTAAAAAACTGCTGTGATTTATTGATGTTAAAACCAAACTCCTAAATTGGATTTTATTAAAATTGCCGTTTTTAATAATTAATGCATTGTTTTGACGGGAGCACCATTTTGCATAATTATACGTCTGTAAGGAAAAATTTGTAAATAAAACAGATGCAACTTGCAATTTAGTGTTCGTGCTTCCAGTTTGTGGTAATGACAGGCAGCACAGAGGAGGGGACACACAGCTCATTTGTTCAATGCTAATGTGATGGAAAAAAGATGAGGTCAGCAAGGCATCGAAGTCACCAAAGAGAGATTGATTCCAGATCAGATCTCACTTACATGAGAAACATGGGTGTAAAGGTATTGATTGTGAGCGCTCAGGACTCTTTGGTGCCGTTGGCTAGATTAAAGCTCCTGGAGTCCGAATCAGCAGAGTCCCTCTCCTCTGGCCCTCGTCCTTCTCTGACAAGGTTGTGATTATCGGGGATCTGATCCTGACAACTCTTCCCACTGTTGGCTTCACGGCATTAACCACCGGTCAGCATTACTTTGCTGGAAATCACACTTGCTGAAAGGTGTTTAATTAATAGCTACAAATTCTATTTGCAGGAGTATTCCCTCAGTGCTACACCCACAAGGCAGAACATATAAAACAATGTAGCTTAATTTCTTTGTTATTTACTTGGCAGTGAGTTAAATCATCCAGACGTGCAGCACAAAAGCGGGACAATTGCCCGAATTCGTCTTCAGATGTCTCCATTTTTTTCAAAATTTCTTTATTTATTTTCTCAGCTTGATCTTTTTCGGAATTTAACTCGATTGGAAATTTAAAGGTACGCGAGCGAAACAGCTTCTGTACAAATATCTAATCATTCACAAGGTGACACTCGCGGACCCCAGAGGCGGCCCTCCTTCACAAGTCTCAATGATAATCTGCACTTACTTACATCATTGATTATGTCTCTGAAAGAGAAAGTCCGGTGGGCATTCAATCCCGCCATTGCACAGAGACAGAGGAACACGAAACAAACAAGATTAATAATAGCCCGTGGTGCTCGTCCCTGGGGCCGAGCAGCTAACAACTCTTGACAAAACAGGGTTTAGAACAGCAGATGGATTGTCTGCAGAAATGAAGGGAATGTGCATTGGGAGTGTAATGAAGAGYGCTGGGTGCAGGCTTTTCCCAGAGTCGTCGCGAACGAGTCCATGGAAATTAAATCAGCCTGTGACAGTTCCCATCGACTGACTCCACCTGGGGACAGTGACCACAGATATGAATATACATTAATAAGGCTTTCTTTTATCAGGAGAAATGAGTGCATTTAATGATCACAGGCAACACTCGCGTGGTTCAATAAAAAGACAACCAGTCCTTGGGAGATGGACCACTGGGACGACTGAAGAATTGAACATGGGCATCAACATCTTTGGCAGCTGTGATAAGAACCGTGACATGCATTTATTTATTACAAGGTTGAAGACGGTTTGGTTTGCATCTTCGCTGTAGTTTTATCTGACAGTGGTAATGCTGTACTCATCAAAGTTCATTTTGCAGGAAACCTTGGAGAGCGTCAACGTTATCGACCATAAAACCAAAAAAATGAACAGAACTAAACACTAAAAGAGTTAAACAAATGATGTATGTATACAGTATATTTATATGTATTTTATTTTATTTATTCAGTTTTATTACATACTGGTTAAGTGCATGGGAAGCATGAGTATGCATGAGTGAGGGTGGGTATAAATGTATTT
>NW_013952437.1:1702259-1707968 GCF_001266775.1 Austrofundulus limnaeus
TATATATATATAGACAAGCTAAACAAGGGTGATTAGTTCAAACAGGCTGGAAGGCAAACAAATATTTAAACATCTTGTATTTTTGTGTTGTATGCACAAAGACAGATTTTCCGAGCCCTTCAAAGAGGAATTACTGCTCAACCCTGCAAGAGAAACTTCATGTTTCACAAATCAAAGCTGATTTTGGATAATAAATGTCTGGGTTCAGCTGAAGAGGAGTCCCTGTTGAGTCAAGACAAGTATCTGGAAACCTGTTATCTCGTTTAGCCGCCCTCCCACTGTCCACTTTCACTCTCATTCTCACATTGTTCACTTTCACTTCTTGTGTCAAGCGCCGACTTAAAAGAACAGTTATGTAGATATAGAGAGCTCAAAGCAACTGTGGCGGGATTGCACATGCTGTACAAAGTGTATCTTTTCAGTTTTTATTTTCAGGCTTAAGCAGTAGCTTTAACGTTCAATTACCATTTTTTTTTGTTTAAAATAATCAAAAATGTTTAATCTTGTTCCAGCCTGTCAAACTCCTTCAGCCTATCGAACTTCCATCTTTGCTCATGCTACMAGGGATTTGCTTGAAGAGAAGCAAACTATCCCCCTATTTAAACTTGGGGTAAAAATACACAATTCTAAAGATTATTTTCGATTAAATACAATGTCTTGAATAAAAGCTGACGAGGGTGTGCATAAGCTTTTTACATACACCATCAAAATTCAAATGACAAAGAAAACTAGTGACACTAAATAGTAACAGCTGACTGTATTTGGCGAGGTGGGGGATATAAAATATGCATGAAAACTGAAATGAGAAGGATAAGAGTGAAACTAAGACCCTATATTTAAATGTTAGTGGCTAAAATATATAAATAAAGATTGTACAATGTAAATGTAAAATCTGAGTCCGTTCTCAGTCAGAAAAGGGTGGATTGCTCTCTCCGGGTAGGGGGGTGAGGTTCTGCCTCAAGTAAARGAGTTCAACTATCTTGAAACTTTGTTCATGGGTGAAGAAAGAATGGAGCGTGAGATTAATAGACATATTGGTGCAGCTTTTGCAGTGTTATGGACTCTGTACCAGTTTGTTGTGGTGAAGAGGGAGCTGAGCTGTAAGGCAAAGCTCTCTGTTCACCGGTTGGTCTACGTTCCTACCCTCACCTACGGCCACAAATTTTGGGTAGTGACTAAAACAATGGATAAGTGGCTGAAATTAGTTTTCTCTGCAGGTTAGCTGGACTCTCCCTCGGAGATAGGGTGAGAAATTCTGTTATCTGGGTGAGATTCTGAGTAGAGTCCCTGGTCCTCCACATAGAGAGGAGGCAGTTGAGGTGGTTCGGGCATTTGGTAAGGATGGCTCCTGGACGCCTCCRTATAGGGAAGTGCTTCAGGCTTGTCCGACTGGGAGGAGACCCAGGACACCTCTTGGTTGGCCCGAGAATCCCTTGGAATGTGCCCAGAAGAGCTGGAAGAGGTGACTGGGGAGAGAGAAGTTTGGGCCTCCCTGTTCAAACTGCTGTCCCTGTGCCTGGGGATCAGCCAAGATATTGGATGAATGTATAGAACAATGGGCCTCATGCAAGAACCGTTGGTACGCACAGATTTGTTCTTAAATTGTGCGTACAAGTGATTTAGGAGAATTTGTGGCATTCACCAATGTTTTCATATTCTAAAATTTTCTTCAGACATGAACAAAATTCACGAGTGGTCCAGACCTGTCGTATATTTTACAAGCAGTCAGTCTGCTGTTATCCAGATGGRTTTTCTTCACTAAWAATTTCATATTTCACTAGTTAGGATATTTCAAGTTGAACCACACCCCATAATTATGTTGACAAGAGGCTATTCTGTTTGAATTAGAATTAGAATTTTAAATGTAATAGACTAACGACATAAATAGGTTAATATAAAATAAATTGGCTGTTTTGAGACATTTTAAAATGTTTTTTTTTAAGAAATGCATCTGACACTTGCTGTCAGGAGGGGGGTGGTGGGGGGGCAGTGCGTGACTGCTCCTCTGAATAAACGAAACACATGTAACACAGTTGTTTACTCTTAAATTAAAAATATTTGACCAAAGAAAAACCGGAGCAGGACCACAGAGAGAGATAAATATGATTTAGATTCTTATTTCTGTGACAGGAGACACGACATTAACAGCAGTCGTCATTTCATTCCTCGGCTTTAGCAGGTCTGACGCTGCTAAAAATGACAGAATTTTTTTTCTTCTGGATCTCTGAGAGCAGGACTTCAATCTCCGAACTCGTAAAGTTCTTTTTTACTTTGTGATGTCATTTATGAATGGACACTTCCTGGTATGTGGGGCAGGAAGCGTAGCCTTATATGGTGTCTTTGTGGTGGTAGATTATGCTAAACACCTCTCCTTGTGCACGAGCCCTTGATACGCATTCATGAGTTACGCTGCTAATTTACACACTTTTCCTGAAGATAGAAGAGTTTGTTGAATCTGACGTGACATGTTGGCACAAACCCTTCATACGAACAAAAGTAAGAGAATTTTAGGATAAGAATACGAACATGTTCTTGCATGAGGCCCATTGTATTTAGGAAGTCAGTATATCCTTAAATGGCACCAAAATTAAAACCCTTCTCCTACATCACAAAAAAGGCTTAAAGGGGACATGTCGTGCAAAATTCCTTTATTTAGTCATTAAATGCATTTTGTACATGGAGTCTCTGGGAGTGCAGGGGCTTGTGGAGTTACACAAAGGAGAAATTCAGACCAAAGAATTGCACTTCCACTTTATTTAGAACCCAACTGAACTTAAATGTGAAAAATAATAA
Organism: Austrofundulus limnaeus; assembly: GCF_001266775.1. NCBI lineage: Eukaryota > Metazoa > Chordata > Actinopteri > Cyprinodontiformes > Rivulidae > Austrofundulus > Austrofundulus limnaeus. The sequence continues at coordinate 1,705,053 of NW_013952437.1, forward strand.
TTTAAAAGCATATGTCTCCTTTAAGATGCTTCTGATATGAAAGTGCAGCACATAGAAAGCTGCTGAAAAGGGATTCAGCCTGAGTGAGTCATGACGTGATAAAGAACGAGTCGTTTTAAAGTGACCAGGATGAATGTTTTATGTGTCAAATTAATTATGGAAGGCATTTCAAATTCACACATAGTTTTCATCTACTTCGCAGGCAGTTTTATTTCTGTTGATGCAACTCTACATTTCAATCTCACGACTCTCAGCTTGGTACCTCTGCCAGCACCTGACAGCTTCAAAAAGACTCGCCGAGCAACGACTCCGAGCAGAAGACAGGCGAAAGTCGGTGGGTGTTCTAAAAAACCCCGCCCTGAATCCTTCAGCATAACAACACAGATCAGCTCTGCTGAATTAAACMAGGCCGGGTAGTGTAATCATAAAGGTATAACTGCTAATTTTGGGTCCATGTCTGTTAAAAAACAAGAGATCAGAGATCAACTCCAGAAGCTGTCAGGAAGCTACACCCACTGGAAGGCCCCAGGCAGCTGGCAACACTGTGCTGATGTGAAGACCAACTGCTCCCGACACATTTAATCAAGTGAGAGGGTCTACATTTAGACAGGCATGGCCCACAGGGAACGTGCAGAAGGTTCTCACGGCAAAATAAAGAGAAAGGGAGAAAAAGACCTGCGCTGAATTGATTCTCTCTCTGTCCTCGATTGAAATTCACCCGCTGCTGCTTAAACACGTCAATAGAGAAAACAGGGTTTAGTTTGAGAGCTTCAAATGAAACAGTCCCTAAATGTAATTTAGAAATAAATCTGGAAATGGAAATTTATAGTTTTAMCTGGTGAATTAAGACACTGAGAAAATATTCTTGCTGAACACGTAAATATCTAATAATTATTCTAGATAAAGATACATGATTTGCCAGTAATGTGCCAAATTTTACTACAGGCTTTTTACACACTGCCAGCTTAAAACATCTCTATTTAAAGATTGTAAAATATAACCCAAAGATGTTTTACTTTCAAGTCTTTTATACTTACACAGTTTAGATTTTGACGCAGCTGAAAGTGCAAATCCGTCAAATGAAAAGTTTTTAAGTATGTGTAAGTTGAGACGTAAAAACACTGAACTACTTTCATTCCGGCCTTTAATTAATTAGTAGCAGAATATTTCAGGCTCTTGCATCACTGTGGATTCAAAATAGAATATTCTATTTTTATTTAATTTGATTTGAATATCAATGACTATAATTTGGACATGACTTTAGGCTTTTGAGTCATATGGTGAATGCAGCATCAGTGAAAAGAAGGATCCCAGGAGATGTGTTGCACATGGGCTTTGAAAAACTGTATCTGAGCCGTGTTTGATCTGGAGACGACAGGAATGTGTTGGAAAAATAATACATGCTGCATGTTTGGAGGCTCATCATAAAAAAAAAATATCCTATTATTTTTTTAGGTACTAAGAGATGTACGTGTGATTTGTGTTGACAATACACCGAAACTTAACACAGACCTGAGAGCTGGTGCTTGGACATAATACAAATATCACTGCATGGGAAAACCCACAAGACCTACGTAACAAGGTTTGGATACTCACTGAAATGGGGTATGAATCCAACAAATTTACTGTTTCTTATTCAGTTAATATCATTAAAGCTTTTTATGCTTTAAGATTTAAGCCAGTCTTGCAAAATCTTTGGTTAGAGATGCTTTAAGTGACAGATGAGAGCTGTAGCTGCTACCCCTTGGAGGTTAGAGTTCTGAGTCATCTCCATCTTGCATCTCATTTCCATGTGGAAAAGACTGAAAAAAAAAAAGACCAAAAAACAAACGTTTATTTCTTCAGAACAGCAGCTGGTAAACCAATGGGACATGTCAATCTTTATCCATTTAAATGGCATTTTGGTTTTCACATGCGAGCCAAAAACTGTTGGCCAAGCCAGAGATCAAAGTTACCACTTTGCGTTTGTGCAGCTATTAGTGCAATTGCAGTGTTTCTGAATGATGTAAATAAGGTTAGGGTTACCCTAAGTCAGGGTGGTCATGTTGCATTCAGGTTACCCTAACCGCACAAGGTTTTCTTTAATGCTGTGATATTTTATTTATAAAGCAATAATAACTGTATTTGCATTGGAAGTTCCTAAATCTGTTACCTACATAYCTACATTTGAGTTCCATACCTCCACATCTTATTTGTTGGACATTATCCAGGAACACCTGATTCGAGACCTTTAGATCAGAGATTGTTAACATGTGGGCCGCGGCCCAATTGTGGGCCACGAGTGCCCCCTTGAGGGCCTCAAAAGAACAACAGTTTTTAACTTTGGGCCACAGAGGGCCGCAGGACTGCATTTATTTTGAATAAAGTGCAATACACTTTCTCACCATTAGTAGCGGTAATGCGCCACTCAGATGTTTAACAAATTTTTTCATGCATAGAAGAAGAACCTTAGCAACCTGCCAAGAATGGAAACTTATTTTAAATTGAAAGTAGCTGGCAAAAATGAAGGCAACCCATCAAAAAAAGCCAAAGTTTGTCACTAATATTAAGTGCAGCTTCTAGTTCTACCATGCAATATTTTAAAAGTTCAAAACATTATCAAATACAGTTGCAGATACAGCTATATTTTAATTTGCACTTTCTTAAATTAATTTTTGTAAGATATTTTAAGCATTTTGTCAAAAAGCTGTTGTTACTGTTATTGTTTGTCACTAATATGAAGAGCAGCTTCTGGTTCTACCATGCAAAAGTTTAAAAATTCAAAACATTATCAAATACAGTTGCAGATACGGCTTTATTTTAATTTGCACTTTATTAAATTAATTTTTGTGATTTATTTTAAAGCATTTTGTCAAAAAGCTGTTGTTACTGTTATTGTTTGTCACTAGTATGAAAAGCAGCTTCTGGGTTCTACCA
>NW_013952437.1:1709069-1717312 GCF_001266775.1 Austrofundulus limnaeus
TTATTTTATGATCACAATTTTATTTATTAAATTGTCTATTTTTTGTTGTTTGTGTTAAAAAATGTTATTTTTGTGTTGATAAGCCTGAGTGGTCTGTTGACTGACTGTTGTATTTGTTCAAATCATTGTTATGGGCAGGTTACAATATAAAAATGTTTGTCATAATCATGTCTTGTGATTATTTGACAGGAGTTTTACTTTTAAACTGTAAATGTATTTTATTTAGTTAGAATGCAAATACAATGCAAATTAAACCAAGATTTAGAATAATTATAACTTTAAACCAAGATTTAGAATAATTATCATTTTGATCTGTATGGTAATGTGTGACTTGGCCTCGTGTCACTTTATGCTGAACAAATTGGGCCCCGAGGTCAAAAAGATTAAGAATCCCTGCTATAGATGATTACCATGGTATGGATTTCTTGTTGGTTTTAAATGAGAGTATCTTTGTTTAACTTTTATTCTTATTGGTTCTTTGATTAGGTTTTGGCACTGTTTCCAGCTACATTGGAGAAATAATTTGGCTCATTGAATTAGATAAAGGGGCAGCACAGAAGTGTGTGGGTTTTATACAGATGCTCTGATTTCCTCCCGTTGACCAAAAATATGCATGTTAGATTACAGTAACTGTCCCTAGGTGTGCATGAGACTGTGGTTGTTTGTCTCTGTCTGTCCCTGTRATGGACTTGTGTCCTGTTCAAGGTGTACCCTGCCTCTCACACAATGACTGCTGGAGATAGCCACCACGCAATGTCAGAAGGAAAAGTGGATAAAAGAAAATAGATAGATGAATTACATAAAATTACTGCTTTGCTTGGTATTATCATATTACATCAAATCTATCAACTTATAAAAAAATAAACCAGATATTCTCGTATTCTCTTGTTGTTGGTAACTGAAGCCAACAGGACCTGTCATGATCTGTGTCTTTCTGTGCACCTTTTGTTACTGGTTTTGTTTGTGAATGCCAGTGTTTTCCCATTCTGTCCTCCTGTCTGTCAATCCTAAAGCCCCGCCCTTGCTCACCTGTTCCTCGATCGTGTGTCTTCTCCAGGTGTCCCTCGTTTTACCCTTGTCTGGTCTTCTTTCTGTCTTGTGTCCTTAGTTTGTGTCGGATCATTGCACTGTATTCCTCAGCCTGTGTGGATGTCACTCATGCTCTTCATGTTCCTAGTGATACTTTATAAATCTTTTGCTATCACGTCAGCACTTTTCTTTATAAATAAATWATTTTGTTGATTAGCTCCGACTGTTGCCTGTTCCCTGAGTCCATTGCCTCAAATTCTCTCAGGACCCAGTTTATGAGAGCTGCTATGCTGTTGTATTTTGGGACCAGAGTCTGCACATACTGTTGCCAACTCCTCAGTAAAAAAACAAAACAAACAAAAAAGCTATTGGCTGTCCTAAAAGTCGCTAGAAATTGCTAGATGACATTATCATCTAATTTGCATATTTGGACATTTGCCAATAATTGTGATCTAGGCTGCAGTAGAGCTGTGACTGAGGCTGTGAGTCAAATGCAGCTGGGTCCAGAGATTTGTTTTAGCGACTTAGTGTCAGTGAAATAAACATTACAGTAAAAATTACAAAAGGGGAGAGGCTCACCGTACCATTCGCTGAAAAGTGCCCACAAAGAGCAGTCCCCAGTCGCCAAAAGTCTCCAAACAACGGGAAAAGTCTCTTGATTTGTTGCTTTTTGGAAAGAGAGTCATTAGAAGGGTTTGAAAAATTGGCTAAATCTAGTGACAAAGTTGCTAAGTTTGCAACACCGCTGCACACTAGTGATGTGGAGCTTTAAGTCCCGCCTACTTTCCTACATTCAAGTGTGGTATCACATGACTGTTTTGCACGTGAAATATTTTCTTTACAGATAAGTATAGTAGATAAATGTACATTTCTATTTACAGCAGCAAATAAATCAACATGAATCAACACCTGAAAAAAATTATTTGAAGTGATGGTTTTTAAATAAAGGCAATGTCTTGTTCGTTTACATGGAAAGAGGCGGGACTTAATATTGGAACCGTCCATGCTGCTTCAACTTCTTATTTGTTAGTGATCAGTTCACATTGTGTTGAATCAAAACTCACAATGATGTAGGGGGTGAACTATTTTGCATTTGTTGCTGCTTGTGTATTTTTTATATGTCCGATCATTGGCAGTGTTGAAAAACCTTTCAAATTAGCTGAGATGCCCAACTTTCAGGGTACAACATGGGACAGAACTAGTGACTTGCTGGTTGAATGTATTAAAACCTTCAGCAGATGAAGAATCCAACATGTTTTAGTCCCATAAGGAGGCGGATCCACCAGTGTGGTCAAAAATAAGTTAAAGGGTTTCAGAGGMATGTTTTTGGCCGTGTGGCGCATAGCGGTGACAGATTTTTCCTTCTGCTCACTGCACATTAGAGAGGCAGCAGGCTCACTGAATGAGTCCCCAGCATGTTGCTTAGTGGAGTTATATGGCAGGAGGGTGTTGTTGAAGGCTTCATGAGCGACTGGAGAGTGAACAGTGACTCAAATGAGTAGAATGCACAGGTTTAAGTTGGCAAGTTAACAGCCAAGTAAACAGTGTTTACATTGCAACTCCACTGCCAACTCCTGTTTATGGAAATCAGTTGTTTGAGCCTTTTTAGCAAGTATGCACACACATGCGTGTCACAATTATTCATTGTTGTTGTATAATGAGAGTGGGTTTTTTCCAGTGCATTCTTATGAGAAATATTGTATTCTCTTACCCTCAGGTGAAGCTTCATAAATTAAAGTGAGAATAGCACATTTCTCAAGCCTATCAGGTCATGTTCATTATTCAAACAAACAGACGTTGGCACAGTTTTCTTAGCCTACAGGTTCTATACTTTTCCTGAAATCAGTTTAAAGAAGTTGCATCAAGAAGAAAAAATAGAACATACTGTAATGAGACTGTTCAAAAGTAAAGTCTGTTAATATACAGCACGGTTGCGTAACACAATTTGCATCTGAGCCAGAAGACTGCTGAGATCTAAAACGACTGGTTTATTTTTTTTGTTTTCCTTATTTTGCAGGCATTTTTCTCAGTTGAGATAGTTGATAAATAGGCATGTAATATAATGTTACATAAAATTAATGTAAAACTAGGTTTCAATATCATGTCTCGACCTCTATCACAGTATCGTCTACGGCAAGAGCATTACCCACTTTTTCCACTTAATGAGTCTTTGGCAACATTCACCAGTGATGGAGTCTTTCATCACTCAAGTGACTGCACAATGTTGTACTCGTGTAGCTGAACATATGGAGAGTGCTATCAAAGTCTCTTCAGTGGTTTCAGCTGAGACACATCTCATCTACCAACCTAACACAAATGACATCAGCAGCGGAAGAGAACCAAGCCAAGGGAATCTGTATTAAATGCACTTTCCCATAAACACGAYGCACAGAGGACTCACTGCCAAGAATCCAATGGAATACACTTTGAATTTTGAGCCTAAAACTGCAGAGAATAGGTTTTAGCAATGTAGTGAAAGATGTGCCCTTTCAAAAAACTCTGTCTGCATTATCCTGTTAGGATGAGAGTCCTGATTTTCTGCAAGCAAGCCTGTTATTACTTGTTATTTTTTATTAGTTGGTGTCATCAGGTCAAATCCACAATACATATTTCACCTTGTCACATCATTAATTTTCATTTTGTGATACTTTACAGGCTTTTATTTTTGCTTTTCTATGTTCCATGGCATAATTAGAACAGCTTTAAGGTTTAAATAGTAATTAAACCCTTTAATCTGACCTCATCTGAAACAGTGTTGTTTAGCTRATTTTCTGGTATTTTTTATAGGCTTCTGCTTTATAAAATAAAAAAGAGACATCTGCTCAACATTTTTCTCTGGCTGCTTCATTGATGCAGCAAGGGGCTCTTAAAGTGTGGCTATAGTGGTAGAGGACAGGTATAATTTTATTTGACCTCACCACTTCTGTTAACACGGTAAACCATGGCATCCTCTTTTAGGCACTTTCTGAGACGTGCTGATTCACTCTGCATAAGGTGTCCATTTAAAACGTCAACAATTATAATCATACAAAGGTTGTAATCAATGAGCTATGCAAATAATTGCCCAAAGGCTTTGTGTTTGGACCCCTTCTCTTTAAAGTATACCACACCTTCTTGGGTTATTTGTCTGCATAGTTTCTTGTAACACGGCTACATATAATAACTGATATTCAACCCGGGGTRAGAATATGATATGCTTTTGTGCATGATAGTTTCAGAAAATGTCACATGACGCACATCCAGGTCATCTTTACCTAAATGAATGTTATCTTCATCTAAATCTTTTTAAACATTTTTCAGTCAATAAAAAGATGCTTCTTTCTCTGTCTGCCCAAGAAAGTTTGCACAAATCCCAGGTTTTGTTATGGATGATCACTTTTCATTCTCCTAGCTTAGAAAATATAAAGAGTTCCTTCAGTCTCTCGCATTTCTTTGCAGTTCACTCAATGTGAAAATGATGCATGTTATGGTTATCTCTTGCTCAACCACTTCACTACTGTCACATTTCCCAAAACCCTTAACAAAAATTGTAAAACTGGTCCAAAATGCATTTTTAGCTTTTGTGTTTGCGCAGCCTAAAATACTGTAAGTATCTATTTGTTGGTTACCAGTGGCAGCCTACACAAACTTACCAATAGTTGTCTAGTGGTTTAGGTCTGAACTAACTTATCAGAACATTAAAAAGGGAGCGGCCCTCCGTGAATGATAAACTCTTCCTACGAAGGTAATTCTGTTTTCACCCAGTCATTCAAGGCTGTTTTCATCATTGTCTTGATGATGGTGGGATGAACCTCTGATTGCTAACTGGAACAACTTTCTTTAATCTCAGCAATCTGCTGAGAACTCATCTCTTCTAAGGTTAAGAAAGGGGCTGCTCTCTAACACATACATATTTTAAACTTTATCACCATCTTCATAGTCAGTTAAACACACAAATGCAGACAGTTTACCATTATCTAATAAATCAAGTTTCATCTGTGTTAATTGCTTTAAATAAAAGCAGCTATTTGCTGAAAATGTTATAAATGTAGGTGCGTTTATAATGTTATTCTGGTTTCGAATTGTTTTTGCCTAAATCTATATATTTGTTTCAGAATTTTTCAGTCATGTGAAAATTAGAAATAAAGTTTGGTTTGTGGAATCACAGAATCTACAAAACTGTGATTCATCCCAACCAGTGTGGGTGCTTTCCAACCATCTGTTTACTTCACATCTTAAAGAGTTTTCAGTTTAATCTGAGCCATGATGTCTCTGTGGCTCTCACTAAACCTTAAAAACACACATGTAAAATAAACTGGTTGCTTTTGATTTCTTAACCTTTAACCACTAAGTTGTATCGTCCATCCAAGCAGCAACAAAGAAACCCAATGAAAAGGGTTTTACCTAAAAAAACAACATGCTCCTCATTGGAAATCTGAGAGATCCATTCATGTTTTGGTAATTAGATTCTTTTTGCAAGAACCAATAATAAAAGTGAAAATCAAATGGTTATTTGGTTGTTGTTTAGAAAATACAAAAGAATAGTAATAATAAAAAAGCATCAATTTTTGACTATAAAAAGAAAAATGCAGCTCAATTTTTTTAGATCATTCTTTTGTAATATAATAAAATCAAGCAACTAATTTGTTTTTCAATACTAGTTCCTGAAAAGAAAATCCAATCATCAAAACATGCAAGAAGTGTGAGATAATTTAGAGATTTGATCATGTTCTAAGAATAAAAGCCATGAAACTGAAACATCAAGCAAATTTACAACAAAAGGCTAATGAACTTGATTTAAAAATAACAGCAATCAACATTTTCATTTGCTGCTTTAATAAGTATGACTACAATCTTATTATCAAGGGATTTATGATCAGATTTGTATATTTTCACAGTATTCATAAATAGCTATAAATAATGAAGTGTTCATGTATTTCACATTCCTTCTTATCAGGCCAACGGAAATCCTGAGACACTGCCTTTTCCTCTAAGAAGAGCAAAGATCCGGTCAGTGATTAAACTCCTTTGACCCTTTACTTTGATGGTGATCAAGCCGTTCACTTCCTTTAACCTCACAGTTAACCTGCCTGGTTTGATGTATGAGTGCAAAGTCGAACATTTCATTTCTCCAGTTACATTTTTATTGGGTGCACACAAACTAAATCAGCTGAGGAGAGCTCGGACAAYGGAGGAAGTGAGCGTGGTCAGGTGTTCAGTGTAAGAGAGCCAAATGAACTAGGGAACAAGTAGCTCTTTCTGTGTAGTGAACCTTTATTTGGTCAAATTGGCAGAATGTATGATATTCACAGATCTGCTTCAGCTTTTTTGTTTCTTTCTTTTTAACTCAACACCCAACTGCTCTGTGTTTACTGGGCAAACACCAGAATAGCCCAGGGGATGCTTTAAAATGGTGTACGAGTGCAGGGTGCATTGTGTGTCGACAGTAAGCGAAGTAACAATTTTYCCCCCCTCCCTGGAAGGAAAAAAAAAACTTGAAGTAAAATGTCTGTGATGCTCTGGGTCTCAGCAGAAATCTCCATCCCCAGAAGAGACGTTTGCACAGGCAGCCTTGTTTTTGGAGGAGAAGCGTCACGAGGCCTGCGGGCTGATGAGTCACTTTGAGGCAGATCTGAGAATACCATTATGGTTGCAGGGGCTGGAGAATTGTCTGCCACACGGTCTTAAACCTGAGGCGCTGCTGGGAACATGTCTCCCCCTCACTTCCTAACTAATATTGAACAACAGCGAATGAATCATTTTTCGCCACAGTTCACATCTATTTAGGGTGCAAATTATTGAATTATAGTCATGCTTTGACGCCTACCAAGATGCTGTGGTAAATCCTGGAAATGCAGCATTTTCTTGTAAACACAGGGATACAGGTGCAGTCAGAGGTTTACGTACACCTATCATGTATTATTTAAATGACTCGTTTTCACTGTTATCCCCCCCCCCCCAATTATTCAACACACAACTTATTTTTAAAAATCTTATAATTTGTGGTGCAAAAGACTCTAGAAGGGCCATTCATGKGCCAAATACGGCTCAAAGGTGACTTTTGTCCAGCCAGCCAACGAGTCCCCAAAAATATTACTCTTTTTTTTACATAATGGAGTATTTCCCTGCCATTATCAGGCATTATTCACCAATATCCAGCCCCTGAGCTGTTGGCTTTTGTTGAATTTCAATTTTGTTGAATAGCCTTGCTTTAGTATGTAATTTTGATTATCAAGGCCAAGGCCTATTAACTTCTCATTAGTGATCATGATTGACTGCAGCTGATAGTTTTTCTTTGCCAGAATTTTAAAAAATCTTGTTTGACAGCATTTATTTTATTAACCAATCCTCCTCTGTTACCCTCAGGTAGAAGAAAACTGGTTAGGGTGGAGCAGCTGGAACCATCAAGTCTAAGACGGCTAAGAACTGAGAACTTCTGGACCACCAGTGTCCATGTCCAGTTGTCTGAGAGGGCGCTGACTATGAAAGAAGCACCTGCTCCAAAAGTAAAACCTTCAAGCTCAGTTGAATGTTGCAGCTTCCCACAAATCACAGGCTTACTGGAGAAAAATTGAGCCTTTTGATGACAGGAAGTACATTTGGAGGAGTCTTGGTGGAGTCAACAACTTGAGAACACTGAACCAACTTTCAAGCATCATGCTCTGACGATGTTGCACAAAATAGACTGAATAAAGAAGAATTCCTCAACTTCATCTCAAATCATAAATGGGTAACATAACTGGTTGTTCCAACAGGACAATAATCCCAAAATACACACAAATAAATGTTTTCCGAATGATCAAAGGCGACTAGCTCTGAATAATAATAGTAGTAATACATCAAACTTATATAGTGCATTTTAGTACACTCAAAGACTCTTTATGCTGGTTAGCTAGATTGTAGCCACAGTTACATGCTGACAGAAGTGGGGCTGCCATGCACTGGTGCCACTGGACCCTCTAACCATCACCAGTAGGCAAGGCGGATGAAGGGTCTAGCCCAGAGTTGAAAAATAACAAAGTACAAATACTTTGTTACTGTACTGAAGTAGAAATTTTGCTTGTCTGTACTTGGAGTAATTATTTTTCAGTGTACTTTTTTACTTTTACTCATTACATTTTTACACAATTATCTGTACTTTCTACACACTAATTTTTTTTAAAGTAAGAAGTAGAAAGTCATTACTCCTATTTTATTCTGAGTTTTTATTGCTTAAAAATACTATCTTGATAAAT
>NW_013952437.1:1718239-1720187 GCF_001266775.1 Austrofundulus limnaeus
TAGAATACGAAAACATTGGTGAATGCCACAAATTCTCCTAAATCACTCRTATGCACAATTTAAGAACAAATCTGTGCGTACGAACGGTTCTTGCATGAGGCCCAATATTTTTTGGAGAAGTCACCTCCCAATACATGTCCTTTTGGAAAATCTAACTGCTCACTTTTACTCTGTACTTTTACTTTTAATACTTAAGATTTTGTGTCAGAAATTTACTTAAGTACAAAAAATATCAGATACTTTAAGACTGAGGTACTCTTGCCCAAGGACACGAATGAGACAAATGGAAAGGGGGATCAAACAGGCAATCTACCAGTTACAGGACAACTCCCCTAACCACTTTACCACAGCTGATTTTGGAACATGTTCCCAAACATAAGAGTTATTTTTGTTTTCTTTTATGTTTGTATTTTTTATTGTTCTTTACTCTATWTCTTGTTAAGTATTTCTTCTAGTTGTAATATGTGAAGCACTTTGGCCACTGGCAGTTGTTTTAAATGTGCTATATAAATAAAGCTGATGAGACTTGAGTTGACTTATTTAAACAAATTGAGGTCTTATGTATATTTTATTCCCTGTGTAAATTGGATAATATTGTGCACCCAGCTTATGTTTTCAAATATGATTGAAGTTGTATGTTGAATTATCATTCCACCCTGGAATAAAGAACTGTTCAAATAAATCATTAAAAGCCCCCAAATTAATGACATCCGTGCGTACCACGAGTAGACAAACAATAGGACCAGAAACAATATGAGACTTTCTAACAATCTTAAGAGTCAGAGATAGTAAAGTGAAGCTTGTGTTTTAAGTTCAAAATGCCACAGAGAAGGAAATGGAAGAGTTTCCATAGGGTCTTATCTTCGTGTGTGTTAGAAATTACTTTTTTATCTTCGGAAGACTGTAAAAAGTGATGAACTAAATGCAGGGCATAAGGTCTCCACTAAGCAGTGCAAAAGATTACCTTAATCTATTATACAGTAATTTAAAAGTGAGGTAAAGGTTAATGATGAAAGAGGGACGGCTGTCTWTTGCCAAAGGTGCAACAGTGGCTTACAGAGGATTACGTTCAAATGTTTTTTTAGAAATGACTTAACACTTGGGAAAATGTTTCAATGATTAGTTAATGAGATGTCTTTATTTTTTATGCTTTTCTTCAATAAAGGACATCAGTTCTTACTCTGATATTGTGTGAGGTGTGTTTCTGTGCCGAGCCTGTTTGTGTTATTTCGACAAATTAAATCTTGGGTCGCGAGGGAGAGAGCTTCTGTTTGACACAATATTTGAGAAAGGTGAGGAAGCAAAAGCATTACTTGGGACTGCACAGTGTATCAGAATGAGTTTAAAGCCAAGGGTTGGTTAAGAAAAAATAAATAAAAACAAGGAGCTACCTAAAGTGGAAAAAAATATGACACAGTTTAATATAAAAAACCCTATATAACAAAGGCTTTGGTCGTATGCTTTAAATGAATAAAAAATTCAATTTAGAATACAGAGATCAATAAAAGATAGACAGATGTTCTGCAGTAAATTATGTTTTTCATTTTCAGAAGAGATGGTAACATAGCTGCAATGCTCTGGGAGTACTTTGGAGAACGTGTGCTTCAATTACGTCCTCAATAGAGCAGATATAACCTCAAGCCAGCAGGAGCAACTAACGCTATATAAACAAAATAGGTTTTGATGAATAATTTATGTAGTCAAGAATGGGACCAGTTAAAACCCCCTCATCATCTACTGAAACTGTTTAGCAAAAGGTAGAGCAGCCCTTGTTTCAAACCTGACTGCAGGGGCTCACTTTAGAGCAAAAAATAAAAAAATAAAACATCTTTTCTTTTTAGGCTAGCTGAATCAAATCTCCAAGGAAGTTTTGAATACAACTAAGTTTTTAATTTCTTTATTTGTTCATTTATTTTTCATGAGAAACTCATCGATGTATGTATATATA
>NW_013952437.1:1720197-1721426 GCF_001266775.1 Austrofundulus limnaeus
GGGGGGGACATGTCCCCCCCGTCCCCCGTACTAACTGCGCCCATGCTTTGGGTACTCCCTTGATGGAGGGGAGGAGTCCATTCTCACATCTTTTGAATAAACATCTAAAATGTGCTGCAACTTATCCTAACCATGACCCTTAACCCTAAATGTAACCTCTATTAACCCTAAACATCCAACCTCTGACCTTACTGCCTCAACCTAACCAGTAACCCTGATTCCTAAATTTAAACACTGACCCTAAACCTAAGAGCTAATCATGTCAAGTAATTATATATCCAACTRAAATCCAACGAGCCAATAAGTCACACAGTGGTAGCCTAACCAAACATCCATATAAATTGAGAGTGAGAGCTTAAACTAGGATCCATCTATGCCCAAAGATATGTATCTATTTCAGACAAAACACTTCCAGCTGATACCTGTGTCTCAAAATCTTTTAAATGACCATTAAATATATTTAACAAAACCAGCTCTTTACTTTTTAGACTATAATGAARATGATTCCAGGTCGGCGAAGCAGCAGACTGAAATTACTGGACTTAAGCCAGGGGTGTCTAATCCTGGTCCTCGAGGGCAAATACCCTGCATGTTTCAGAGGTTTCTCTGCTCAAACACACCTGATTTGAATGAACGGATGATTAACAGGCCTCCRTAGAACATGAAGAGGTACGAAAACAAGTAAATCATTCATTCAATGACAGCTCTCTTCAAACTTGTTAAGATTTTAGATGTATCGTCTTAAATCTGGAGGGCACTCAGACTATCCAGTCTTATGATTTTAGGCAACTAATTATTTCTGACGTTCACACAATTTTTCTGTTACCCTAGGTTAACGATTATCAGTTAATGTTAATCATTCAGGGCTTTCGTTCAGCCATGGGCCCTTTGAAACTACCACCAAAATGAACTAATGCTTTAAATGCTGCACAGTACTTTTTAGATGGTCCAAGCAGGTATGACAATAGGCTGTTTAAAGAGAAGTTTCACAAGTATTTAATCATATTTTCAAGTTTTTATCAACTGAAACTGCAAAGTTAATAAATGTTTAATCACACAGTTTTTGTAGGAACTCAGCAGACAGGGTGCTCCAGACGTATTGGAGAAGTAATCAGAGCTGTAAAGTAACAAAGTAAAAAATACTTTACTTAAAGGGCCAATATTATGTGTTTCTCAGGCATACATTTAAATACTATACCATAATAAATTATCTATGTCACTTTTAGTTG
>NW_013952437.1:1721835-1730698 GCF_001266775.1 Austrofundulus limnaeus
CGCACAAGCTATGATGCAGTTTACTTGGCATCTGAAAACACATTTCCTCAAAGGTATTTTGAATCTGAAAAGAGCTTTGTGAGAAGTAGGAGGTCAGCAGACAGTTTCAGTTTCACTTTCAGTTTCACCCGTTGTTTGCTTTGTTACCCCTAATTTATACTACATGTGTTCTGTCTCCGCTCCGCTCCGGGCCGACCTCCGCAGCAAATACGCACCCATTATAATCAATGAGAGTGTTTACACTGGCTGCGCAGGGTGGCAGTGAGCAGTGGTGAGCGGACGGCGATCCGTCAAAATTAGAACAGATCCTATTTTTGCCAGACGCCAGAGCTGTACCTGAGTCAGTTTTTAAAAATTACATCATACCAGCAGGAAAAGAAATGAGCACATCTGTATTTTCTAAATAAGACAATTTTAGGCTGGACAGTTGCATATGTGTGGACACACGATACACGTGGATTTTATTTTGAAATCAGAAGTTTCAGAAAGCCGACAGCGAGACATTTTCAACATAGATGCCAAAAGCCTTTATATCGTTGTTTTCAGCTGTGTTTGGAGTTCGTCTTTCACAGAATTAATTATTTTTTGCTGTGGCTTCCACATTTATCACTGAATTTCTCATGCGATCTCCTTCCTGCACGTCTGTCGGACCGGAGCGGAGTGGAGGTAGTGTAAACTGGACTTGAAACGCACAGCTGCAACCTGCGCAGCGCAGCGGAGCGGAGCCGTAACGCATGTAATGTAAATTAAGGGTTACTGTCGAGAGCCGGGGAGGGGAGGAGAGTAGCTGGGTGCTCTACCATGAGGAAGTTCGGCCTAAGGACATATCCCAGGGGCGTTTCTGGTCCCAAAAGGCGTTTCTGGTCCCCACCTGTCATTTTGCTCCTCAGCATGGCTGCCTAAAAACGCTGCAGGATTTCTCAAACATGCATGAATGAGTCAAAGCAAGGCTTTGGGCATGTTTTTTTTTATGAGAGTATAACATTATAACATGATGTAAAACTCAAAAAAGTTGATTTTACATGATATTGCCCCTTCAGGTAGAGGTTTTGGTTATCTACTTGAATAATTTTTTACTCCTTAAAATTTAACACATTTATCTATACTTCCCACTCCCTATGTAAGAAGTAGAAACTACTTCTAGTTCATTTTGTTTATTTATTGTTCAAAAAATTTAGACCTATGCAGATACTGTATATAGTGCCTTTCAGAGAGAGTGAATTTAATTGTGGTTGGATGAGAAGTATTCTGACAACCTGTTGGTTTGAAAGCGATCCGTCACACTTGAACATGACAGGTCACAGGACACAGCAGATGTACTGTATGTAGCCTTGTATGAAATTAAATTAACTTTTACCAAAGTATTTTTATTGTAGGATACTTGTACTTTCATTCACGTATCACTTTGAGAAACTTTATAAGACTGGGAGTAACCACCAATCTTCTAATTTTAATCATTTTGTTTTCATGYAATCCCAGACCCCCTTGAGATCAGGAATCTGTCCAAGTCATGCCTTCACCCTCTTTGTTCTTTATCACTCTGGAGATATTGCAGTCCTTAACAACATTGGCTGAATGTTTGGGGTCATTGTTCTTCTGCAGAACAAATTTGGAGCCAATCAAATCCCTCCCTGATGGTTCTGCATGATGAATAAATGTACCTCACCAAGCTGAGTCTAGTTTCTGTCAGACCTGAGCTGATTATCTTCTCAGGTAATTAGCATGTTTTTAATCCACCACAAAGTTTCTCAGCTGACCACTTTGGGGTATTATTTTTTGTGCTTCTTTGAACGGCACATGTTGAACTGTCTGCTTTGAAATTGTTGCTTGGGTGAATCCTCATTGATGTTGTGTAGCTACTTTGTGTCTCACTGCTGTGCTCCGTCTTGCCACTGCATCTGACCTGCAACAGAAAACTTTGGCTGCTGCTCACAGGCTTAAAGCCTCCTACACAACAGTTTCTGTTTAAGTTAATGACTGTGTTTCAACCTATAAGAAAATAGTGATCATCAGCTCCTGTTTGATGTAATTGGTTTAATCACACACCTGACTATAATCCTGTAAGTTCCCTCATGCTTGTGTACCTATATAATTACTGTTGCTGTTAAGGGAAAGGGTGGTCTCAACAAATATTGATTTAATTCGGATTATTACAGTTCCTATGCCCACAGGAACAATGATGACCATACCAATCTAATGCGTTTTTGTGCTTTTTAAAAGGTAACACRGATGTCATAAATTTGTGAAAAAAGAAAAATTCAGTCAGTTTTCTGTGCCTGTCTACCCAAAGGTAGTTTCGTTTTCTCCCATTTGTCACATAGCACAGCTTTACTTTAAGTTATTCTTTTTACTTCTGGCCTGGACTCTGAGTTGAACCTCCAGCCGTCCAACAGAAACACGTTCATCCCTTCATTTGTCATTCTGTAATCCCCTCTATCCACTACCCCTTGACATCTGCAGCCTGTCACTCAACCTTCCCGGCTACATTAACATTCTACTGCAGAGTCTTGTCTTTTCCTATTTTCCTCCTGTGCTAGCAGCCACTCCCACTAAAGGCTCTCATGCCCTCCTCCTCTGCCGCCGACAAACTCCACCTCGGCAGCAGTGAATCATGGCTCTTCCTCGTCTCAGTTAATGCCATTTTCTACTCTTCCCTCGGCACCCAAACTCCTATTACCCTTTTGTATCAACCCAAGTTTTTCTCCCTTCTCTTTTCCTCTTCTTTCACAGCTGTGCTTTTATCAGTTCGTTTACTTCTTTTAACTTTATATCTTCATCTTATCTAAAACTATCTCCATCTAATTTTAGCCTAGTCTACTCGAAGTTGAAATTCCAATTCCTATGATTTTCTCTGGATTTTACATTTATTACTGGCCTTTTAATTAGTATTATTAAATCAAGTTAAGTTAAATTATTAAGTTACAAGGTGTAGTGATTATAATATTGCCTATGTCAAAATAGTTCTAGTATGCAGCTTCTTACAATTACAGACATACAAATATAAATTTAGCTCAAAAAGTAAGAAAATTTGTGTTTGATTGATTACTTCCTTGCTTTAACAATGATTTTTGGCAACAAATCTAACGCTGTTGGAAAGCCTGTTTCATTCCCCATTCATACATTTGAGATAAAATACATTTGTGGGTTGAACAGTTGAGCTGAGAATGTGGGTTTCGCTCACAAAAGGTTTGCCAAACCTWCATAGCCAATGCCAAAAAGCTTTTTTCTGCTATTAACTCTTGTTTGGTGTTTATTGGATTGGAGGATTGACGTTTGGAGAAACAAGACTTAGCCTATTAGTTAAAAAAACATTTATTTTAACAAAAAGGAGCATCAGTAATAAGTGGAAGAACCATACACAGCCACAATAACCTGCACTGCCTCTTCATGTTGGTCACAATCTTTGACCATCAATGTGGGTCAGCTAATGTCGGCACCTGGAGAAGCCAAAAGCTCAGAACAAAAGTCAGCACCAGAATAAGCTGCTTTGCATTGAGAGAGAAAATTTGGTTCGTTTTCCATGGGCACAACCTTTACTTTAAACTTCAGGTGTGGTTTTCTCACAATGGTGGAACCATTTATACATTTCTGGATACATTTTGTCATCTGTAGCAGTTTGGGAGTATCTGTCAGGTAAGATCAAAGATGACTCTATGCAAGACTTTCAGATGGTGGCGACAAAAACACAAAAAAAAAAAAAATGAAGAAGACCGCCAATCCAACTGAGTGGAGGAAAAAACAGCAAGGATGCTTGTTTTAAAGATCCCATGGCATGCGTATTCGTCAAATACAAAAGGTCAAAGAAAACATCTTTACATTGGCTTGTATAATACATGTGATTTTTCCCATTCTGTCACATAACTAACCCATTTTCTTTGGAATTTGGCTCTGCCAAAGTGAAACAGGAAGTGACATCAAAGGGGAGCTCTTTAAGAAAATAAACAGTTTTTTGTTCAATGAAACAAAATTATTTAAACTCTGTTGTTTCTTCTTCACCTTTCTTTGTTAGTGACTCAACATAATCTAAAGAAACATCAGATTCTTCTCTACAGTCTGTTGTTAGCCATTGTAGCAATGCCCTGTTCACATTCAGACATTCCCCTTTGACATCACTTCCTGTCACTTAACATGCAAATATCTCACAACTGTTCATCTCAGCTATGTGATTTTTAGTTTTTATGTTTTGCAATATGCTAATAATGTTAACTTTCCAAAAATGTATTTGTATTTATTACAAAAAATTGATGTCACAGCCACTTTAAGGATAGACAGTGGGTGTTGCTTTTGCAATAAACGTAATCAAAATATGGTCAAAAAATGCAGCAGGATGATTTCTAGAACCTAAATATTAAAAACAGAATAAACACTTTAGGCCATAATTCACAAAAGCTTGATGAAAACGCCACTAAAAACCAGCTAACATACAGTATACAGAACATAATGGTGAAGCTTTAAAACTTATTAATTGCTGTTGTAATGGTTAGAAATCAAGACGAAGCATCAAAAGGAGCCTGACAGAAACAAGCCATGAAAGTGAGGGATGAAAAGAGGATCTGACCCACAAACCAAAACAGGAAAATCACTAAAAACAGACAAAAATACAAAAATCTATAACTGCTTACAGCACGAGGAATTCTACTGGTGGAAAATCTCTCACACAGAGACCACAAAGACATAAAAAGGGCACCAAATTCCTGGTGAGAACTTTCTTTTTTTCCCCACTGCCTTCCTTTTGAGCAGACAGTTGGCAAGCCAACACATTATCTCCACCTATTAGGCTAGAGTGTAAAATTGTAGACTCCGCTGTGGTGCAGCTGACACCAAAATAGTCTAAACGCGAGCGTGTGTTAGGGCTCAGTGGTTTGCCCACACTGACATGTAAAAAGTATGACGAGACCTTAGGTGATAAGGGCAAGAGGTGACATGGGATTCACCTTAAAATGACAAATTATCTCCGTTTGCTCCTGTTATTTACCCACAGTGTGACTTTCTTCCCTGCATGACCCTGCTCTCCACTGGATGTTTCTGGATGTCGGAGAGCAGATTTTATTTATTTATTTTTTCCTTTTTTCCAGTGTCTCCGGCTACATGTAAAATATTATCAACACAACAACAGTCATTGTCCCAGATTAGTCTGCAGCCCTGCACATCAACCTCAGTGTGTTTGCTTGTGAGAAAACCTTTCACACGCACAGTTTGATGTCATCTGGTGTACATTTGAACAACCTGATTTCACTGACAGTCTACAGAGCTTGTGTGTGAAAACAGCTAAAAAGAAAAGAAAAAAAAGCTGTCAGTGTTGAGTGTGGAAACTGCTGTCTCCTGTGCTCAAATCTTTCTTGTTTGTTTCATTGTTTCATGCATGGTCTTCCTAACTTTCTCCTTCATGTCCACAATAATTACTAAACTGTCAGTCACCTGGATCTAAATGACATTTTGTATAACRTGCCGAAAAAAACTGATGCTGTCTGTCTTTTTCGGATGTCCTTTCCGCTGTAAATCCAGTACTGTATGTGGGATTGTTTTTGATTTTTCAGTCTGTGTTCAGTTTTTTACCTACCTTAAAGAAGTTTCAGGTGCCTGAAAGGTTATTTTGTTCAAACTGGAGCTTCATTCATCAGTRGATTTATCGTATTTCAGTTCAACAAAGACATGTTGGCTGCTTTATTCTTTGCCTCCGTGATAATAATCATTTTTCTAATTTCTGTTTCTATGTGCTTCACTGTGATACAAATAAAATGAAGGTTACATTTATAATACAACTGAGCTGACCTCAACACATCACACATTCCTAAGTAACCATGGCAACGTAGTATCCAGCTCGTAGCAGCTCCTGAGCATAAATATTAGTGAGGCAGACGTTCGTTTTCTGAATCGCTAAATTTTACAATTTGCGCCACATTTTCTGTGGAAAAAATATGAAATATGTGTTGCTCAATATTTAGTTATTTTTTTCCTCTGTATTGTATTGCACACACAGTTTGTCACATTGTTCCCCCTTTTCCACCTGAAAAAGAAAAGCTATTTTAAAAATTTTAACTGTGGAAAACAAAAGTAAATACACAATTTGATTTATAATTTGATTTGAAAGTAATATTTCTAAAATATTACTCAAAATTAAGAAAGTTATATGGTATGGAAGCATAGAGCTGTCACACGAATGAAATTATTTTTATATTGGATCTCATTATAACGAGAAAACTATCTCGTAAAAACGAGAAAATACGTTGTTCTAACGACAAAAATATCTCTTTATAATGAGAAAACTATCTCGTAAAAATGAGAAAACTGTCTTGTAAAATGGGAAAAATATCGGTAACGCTTTCTTTTACGGTACCCTTATTACCATGTAATTACAAGGTAATAAAAATGTAATTAAATGTAATTACTACCTTATTACTTTAAAATTACGTAGTAATTAGGGTACAAAAACTACTGTTAGTGAAACTACMTTTATTGGGTAACTACAATCAAGTTACTATTCAATAGTAACACAACACTATATTTATAGCCAAAAGAATGCAACTAAATTTTGGGGTTAGTGGTTAATTGCAATAAAATATAACTTTTAAACTGTCCAAATTACCTACTACTTATTTAGGTGTTACATAGGGAATTGTAATACATTACCAGGTTAGTACTATTTTACTGCAGACAATTCATTATATAATAAAATTGCACTGTAATTACCACGTAATTACATAGTAATAAAGTAGTAATTACATTTAATTACCATTTTTATTACCTTGTACCACTATATAAACAAAAACGAACAGAACACATTGGGTTTGTGCTCAGACGTTGCAGCTAGTAGCACTTATTTAGCAATATGCACTCTCTAATCTGAATTCAGACGCTATTATTTCAACAACATTATTCAGTAACTTACTTTGTCATTTTTTAGTCTAGAAATGGGTTCCTCTTGCAGATTTCTTCCTCATAAAAAGGATATGGGGCTCAGTTGTGTTCTCCATCACGCCATCCAGGCAATAAACTTCCATGAAAGTGACAAACCAGAAGAAACCAAAACACGTTATAACAAGATGGTTATCTTGATACAACAAAATAGTTTTCTTATTTTTACAAGATAGTTTTCTCATTATAATGAGATATTTTTGTCATTATAACAACACATTTTCTTGTTTTTACAAGATAGTTTTCTTGTTATAACGAGATCTAATTTAAAAATAATTTCATGTCATGTGACAGCTCTATGCTTCTGCAATACGGGTGGGAAAAAGCTTCTAAAAATATTTTAAAAACTGAAAAAAGTAGAAGTACACCATTTCAACCACATTTGGCCTTTAGGACACACATGTACCCCACAGAAAATATGGCTGAGAAATCCGCAGCAACTGTTCAAGCTATGATACAAAGTGAAAATTATATGGAGCAACCTTGTAATGTTTAACCCAAGAAAGAACTGAATGAAAACTCGCTTTGTGCTGAAGATTGCCAAGGATTACTAAGAAACGAGATCTGCTAAAATGTTCCAATTGATCCATGTAACAACACAAAMAAATAAATCAAAAGGAAAGAACTGGGGTTTATTGTGTGGGCTTGAAGTAAACAGAATTTGTTCGTTTAGTGATGGCAAGAACAACTCTTTACTGCTGTGTGTTTGGCTGAACACAAACAGTTGTGTTCAGCAACAAATTAAATCTACAACTAGATCTCGTTCACCGCTCTTAGTTTAAATCTGGGTTAAACACACTCTGCAACCACAGAGCTGTGAAGAAACACCAAACAAATGCAGTTTTTCCTGTCATTTCTGCATTATTTAATGTTTGTTGTGACAGTCATTTATCAAAGAGCAATTTTATGTCTGCTATAAAACAAACAGCTTAAACTGTAGCATCGCAGCGCAGCTAGTGATACAGGAGAAACAACACTGCAAATAGTTGCAATGAGCTGGTGATGTATTTTTATTAACWTATTAAAACATATTTACATGACATAATTACTGACACCCAAATCATAACCTCCCAATTAAGCAAAACCTAAACATAAAACTGGCTCATGGGTTTTTCTTCCCTTAGTAGTTGGATMAAAACGAAATCAAAAAGCAAACATTCACAATGTTGACTAACCTTCTACTCCAAGCTTCATCAATCTGTACACGTCTATAACAAATACTTTTGTTACTTGTGTCAATTTTTCTGAATGCATCAAATTAAACCTAACTCAAACAGTTTGACTGAAATCAAATCTGCCAAAATATAAAGTGATTAATTCAATTAGTGATGTWAAATGAGTTTACCCAGTTTCAGCTTTGTGTGGTTCAGGGTTTAGGGTTTTGGTGTTTATCTCTTATGTTAGTTTCCAGCAGTTCAGTGCCCCTCTGTCCTGCCACGCCCACCTACACCTGTTCAGGTTTGTCACATTGGAAATTGTGAAATATCGTTCTGTTGCTTTAAAAYTTTAGTATTTTTCATTCAATCTATCATGTGTACAAGAGAGGGGTGTTGAGCTGGCCTGCATAAGGTCTGCCTGTTTGGACTGGATATGTGGGTGTTGGTGTGTTCACGTGAATAAAAACACGTTTTTTTTTTTGTTTTTGTTTTTTTTTGGTGCACGGAAACATAAACATCAATAGACTCCCTATTGGAAGCTGAATGGCATAACTATGTCGCCGCCAGTGGCAGAGAGGAGAAAGCAAAATGCCTCGTAGTTGTGCGGCTACCTTTCACATGTAAGGCTTACTTTCTCTAGATTGTATTTAAGCCATATCTGCACGATTAACTCCATTTTAATATTGTTTTGGGAGTGTAAACTGGTCAACGAAAATGCTGTGTTTTATGATTTCCTGTTCAGAATTCATTACTTAAATGGCATTTACTTTAGACTGCACATGGTATTAGAT
>NW_013952437.1:1730708-1741813 GCF_001266775.1 Austrofundulus limnaeus
ACACACACACACACACACACACACACACACAAGTTATTATATTATTAATTTAACAACTGTTTTAATATATCTAGTCAGAATGAAACTGTTAAAACTGTTAAAGGTTTAAGATTGTAAGAAATATCTTATTACCCACTGTATCCCTTATTCAGAAGATAAAATAACGAATAAGTGAATATAGTTCAGTCAAACATATTGTTATATTTTTGCTGTGTGTTCAGCTTTTGTTATTCTGTGTGGGTTTCCTAAATTCATTCATTGAAATTCATTTAATAATATGAAGTGTAACATAAATTGATTTTTACACTACRTTACCTTTAAAGCTTATGAAATGTAAATGAATTGTGTGTGGGATCAATAAAGTTGTATTTGTCCTGTAAGAAGTTTTAATAAATTGTTTTTGGTACATGTTTTTCTCAAATTCTGTGTGCGTGTGTGCACGTGTGTGTTTTTGAATAAATGAAGGTGCGGTATTAACGTATATCTGTTAAAATGTGCTTTTTGAAACAAAGTCCATTAATTTGTAGTAGTTCACAGCGCAGCGGTGCCACCTCCAATATGGCGGACTCACAGGCTCGTCACAGCAGTGGAACCATCACAGTCAACGAGGCTTTTAGGTATTCATTTCTATGCACAGAGATCTCAAAACTATTATGTTTGGGCTTTTAAAAAACTATTTATGTATTGTATAGACCCTTAAACTATGGTWTAAATATGATAAACAACATCAGCTAATCCTAATTTAAGATGACCACCAAAGCCAACTGACCTTATGATTCTAACCCAATCAGTTTTACACATTGAGCAAAAATTTGTTTAGATTAGTCGAGTCATCTTTGACATAACATCAATAAAGTTTGAGAAAAATAGCTACAACTCCATTCCTTCTTATAAAATGATTTTAGTACAAAACTTTTGACCTTTAATTATTTTATGCAAATCAGTCAAATATGTTCTATATTGTTGGTTTTCTTTGAGTTTATTGTGGCATATTTTTGTTTTACAGTGCAGGTAGAAATGGATTACATCAGACACTTGTCGTTTGTAGAGAAGCAAGCATATTAGTTGAATAATTTCCCCCCCCAGTGGACCAGAAATTATTATGTGCAGGCATGTGTTCAACATGCATAGCTTACCTCAGCAAGATCCTCAAAGTCAGCGGCAAATTAACTTAAAATGACTGATAGGGATTATAACGTGGCTCGAGCCAAGTTAAACAATATTCGTTTTGGGCACTAATGAGAATTAAACATGTGTCGTGATTTGATTAAACTGTCGTTTGCATTCGGTGACACAGAGATTGTGAAAATTTAATGGCTTCATGAAAAGGCTGAAACAAAGGTGTGTGGTGTTGTTTGGCAGCCTCTAGTTAAAAGTGAGTGAAAGTTGCAGCCACACTCCATTTGGCAGCCACTATTTCCTCCAATTACTCTGTAGGTGCAACTCCTGATCTCCTTCCAGCAGCTATTAGTCATTATTTAGTTCTTCATAAATGTTTTATAGCCTGCAATAGTTTATGCACTTCCCCAGACAGGTGGGGTGTAAGAAAAATGTAAATCGACCCTGAGTCCCTTTAAAACAACACAAAAAAAACCCGAGTTTAACCTCCACTGATTGACACTTCCTCTTTATATTCTTCAGAGTAAAAGTACTGTCCATAAATCACTGCTCAGGATACACACATATGATCCAATCCTAACTGAGCTGACCCTCTTCATGTCATCCCAGTAGTTGCTTTATCCCCGTAACATGTTCCACACAGGCACTCTGATTAAATACTGTTAGCTGCAACACAGATGCAGTCAAATTTAAACACTAATAATCCACAAAGTCTTTGGTCAATTTGGTGCAGTGAAGGAAGAAACACTCAGATGTTTTACAATTATTTATATAGACACCAGATAAATCTGAAGAGTCATGCTGCTGTAGGGAGAGGGAAGCAAGACACAAGGATAATTTATGTATTTTATGAAATTTATTTCTCATGAAAAATTGCAACATTTGAACATCTGTTTGGGTTTAAAAAATGTAGAAAGTTTAGTGGAAGAAGAAAAAATATCACTCTTTGAAGAAGTAACAACTTGTTAAATGAGGAATAGCTTTTTTTGTGAAAATGCAGTGTGAATACTTAGTGTTGAATGACTACTGAAATTAGCTAGATGTTAGAGTTTTAATAAAGGTGTCCTGATACCAGTTTTTCTCAAGCAAAGTAAGAGTACTGGCACGTAAACTGCTTTGGATTCCATRGGGACYTGATAAAGCGCTATACTGTATCAATACCGAGTACTGAGTTAAAACTTCAACATTAAAATGACTTTAAAAACAAAGCTCTTTTATAGAATAAGGTGACTCTCCTTCCTCATAGGCCCACAGCCCCTCTGACATGTATCAAATCCAATATACAGTACGATTTACAGTGATGCAAAATATTAAAACATACAGTATATGCTTTTCTTTCAACTGGTAATTTCACAATCATGAAACTGACAAAGTTTTCACTTAAAATGCAAACTGTATCACATTCAGTGGATTACTGATACTAGTATCCCAGYATTGATATTTGCATTGTTATCGGTTCTGGGCATCGGGACATTTTGTATGAGTACAAGTACTTGTAAAAATGCTGTTACTGGTACCAGTATTGGACACCACTAGTTTTTAATAAAAATTGAAAAGCAGCAAGACAGCAGCTAGATGCTAAAAGTAGCAAAAGTTTTGCTAGGATTTCTTTAATGATAAAGGTCTGTTTATATTATATAATGCAATAATTGTTCCACACTTAATCTACTGTATTGATGTTTGGGGAAAAGCATTTAAAACAATTATAAATACTATTTTTATTTTACAGAAAAGAGCCGTAAGAATTATCACCAGAAAGCATCACTATCACCCATCAAAATCATTGTTCCATCAGTTGAAGTTATTGAAATTCTATGATTTGGTTGATTATGGTATTTTATCAGTTATGTATMGGGCTCATAAAAACACATTACCTTCAAACATYYAATTACACTTTRTTAAAAGAGAGAGTTTTTATCATCTCAAGGGTATAGAGATGTTTGTTAAACCCAAATTTAGAACCAGTTTAAAGGAACGAAGTACTTCAGTCCAGGGAATTAAATTATGGAATAATCTGGAAGATGACATTAAAAATGCCAGATCAATGTGTATATTTAAGAGAATGATAAATGTTAATTTGCTGGAGAGATATGTAAATGTAAGAATTGTTGTTTAAGGAGCTAAACCTTTAGTATTTTTTTCTTTTTCATTTTTCCTTTTTGTTTTTGTAAACTGAAGATTATTTTTGATTTTATTTATTTAAGAAAAAAGGGAAGATATAATAAAAATTTTTCTTCTTCTTTTCATTTAATTTGATTTGTAAACTAAAATAAAAGGTAAAAATAGCAAATTGCCAGCAAAAAACAGTAAAGGGTTAAAAAGAAGCTGAAAGCTAAAAACATCGAAATGCTAGCTAAAATAACAAAAGGCTAGTTAAAACAATTCAAAACACCACAAATTTATTTAAAGAGACAGCACCACCATGTCTCTTTATGTGAATGACTCCTTAATATGTCTTATGACTGCTTATTTGGTAAATATAAAAACACAAACAGGAGTTCAATTTTTTTGCATGAATATTTGCAGCCAATCTGGATACCTGGTCATAAGATTTGTAAAAAAAAAAAAAATCTATCTACAACAGGTAATATGTTAATTAATTATAATCTTTCCACAAAACTCCACTTTAAAAGATCTAAGCCAACAGTTTAATGTCATATTTTTTTATTTTATGTGCAACGTCTCCATCTTGAAAGTAAGTGCTAATCTGCGCGATACCTAAAGCCATCAGTTAAGTGGGTAAAAAAAGTACAACACTGAAGCATAAAATTGAATTTTGGACAGAAGAGTAAAATTTCCCAAAAGAAGGTGGTTAAATTAATCTACTGCAGTAAATGTATTTTATTATTTTCCAGCCCAGATTTGGAGCTGCAGATTACAGGACCTCTATTATTTTCTGTTCCTGCTTCATTTCACACAAAGGGCTCGATCGCTGTAGGGGCAGAGACCAACAAAATAGCTACCACATAATATTCCCCTGTGCACACACAGTAAGTGATTCTACATCACTGACCCTCAAGGCTACATGTGCACGTTGTTGGAAGGAGATGCTTTGTACAATGACCATGTTTTTTTCCCCTAAATGTGGCACCATGTCACAAACAACGGAGCTGATTTCACAACAACAAAAGCACCCCATTGGCTAAACTGCTTGCATTGCAAATGCATCCAAGTTTTTTTTTTTTCCGTTTTTTTTCTCCTTTATATTAGCAAGAGCTATCTCAACCTGCAGGAAGCCACTGACAACAATTCAAGTTGCTTAGCCAAGTTCATCTGCTGTGCTCCAATAGAAAACTCAAGACGAGCTCCACTAAAAGACATGTCTAAAAAAATTACGACAGTGGAGACAACATAATCACTGCTAAACTACTAAATGACAGAGCAGTGTTTGCTGGCAGGTATGCTGGGCTGCCAGTAATGTGCATCTGTCGGCACCACTGAGCCATATCAGGATTCAACAAAACCACCACAGCGCTCGCAGTCCAGCTATGCCAACTACCTCAGAAAATAGCCAACTGTCTGTCTGTCTTTCTTTGTCTCCACTTCTCTCTCTCTCTCTCTCTCTCTCTCTCTCTCTCTCTCTCTCTCTCACACACACACACACACACACACAAAACTACAAAACTGCAAATTTTTTTCTTTTCCTTTACAATAAAGAGTCGGATGAACCAGTCCTGAATCTATTCACAGCTGTCCAACAACATGAAAAGAACTGAGCTGGTTAGAAAAAAAGAAGTTTTTCTTTTTCTGCTCGTGCCGCGTCTTGCTCATCTTGACTCCCCCAGCAGCCGCCTACCTCTCATTAAATGAGTACAAAGAATCTTTACAATTACAGTTTGATAGACTGGTGCTTCAATTAATAAAATATCTATAACATCAGTAGGTTGAACAGTTTCTCATTTTTTCTTTTCTTTTTCTTTTTTTCTTTCTTGAATCGTTCCTGCACCACAGAGCTGCAGTCCTGACGCTTTTACAATTAATCTGAAGGCTTCCAATCCATTCTTGGGTTTRTTGTAAAGTCAACTTGATACGTATTTGGCAGATTCTTAAGTACAGCGACTGGAAATGGATTTCAGGGGCTGGGAAATTGCAGACAGTGCTATGCGCTGCAAAAACAAAAAAAAAAAACAACAGTCAAACCTTTGTTTTGTGCACCCAGCTTGTATGCACAGTCCACCATGTAGTGTATAGCATTTTTAATCAGCTTTTGAAGTACAAATTTGCATATCTCATTGCATGATTAAGCTCATCTGCCTTTTTTACATTTTTATTAAAATGGTGTGCAAAAAGCTGTGAAAATGTTATCAGCATTAAAGAGATCATTGAATTTGGTGCGTGTCCACTGTTAAATGCATTTGCATCAGACAACTCCCTAAAAGCACAAATAAACATGCTTCATAATTATATTATCATCAATTCATCCCAACCTGACAGAAGCACAAACAGCAATAAGCAGATAAATGACTGCAAATGGATTCATTAKTCAAATAATGAGCATTATTTAATTATAAACATGTTACTAACATGACTGGTTTTCAGCAGAGAAGCACGGAAATGATCAAATTCTGCAGCTCCTGTGAAAAACAGAAATCCAGCCATGGAAGGGAGAGTGAAAATTAATGACGCCTGATAGTCTTCCCATTTTTTTTCTTTTTTTCAACCATGTCTCTTGCTTGCCACTTGTCTGTCTTGCCAAAACATTAACATAACCCGCTGACTGATATTGCCAACAGGCATGCATCGGTGCTATCTGCTCTCATCAAGAGGTGTGAGCTTTTTTTATACATTAGATGCTTTTGGAAATTTTGCAGGTAAACTCACATATTTCTTCCAAAATTTTAAAAGGCACAAGGCAAGATCAGTCACTTCCAGCCAGCAGGATTTATTTTTCTTTCTATCCAGACTCTGYTTTCTGCATTATGAGCAGTAATCATATATGAGTCAATGTTATTTTAATAGCACATTTAAAAACAAACAWAGCTGGCCAAATTGCTGTACAAGGTGTCAAATCAATAATTAATTAAAGGTTTTGCAGTTGTTGGAAAGCATATCACCTGCTGCCCATCATGCCAAAATTTTATACTGAACTCATATTAGGTGAGTTCTGATCAAACCTTGTAGTTAGGTTTTGTGTAATCCTGTGTAATCCTGTGAGATGTCACACTCAAAATGTGTGTTGAAGATCAGTCGCAGCTATGGTCAACACCATATTTTRGCACGATATCTGTCAAACTGACTCTCAACGATAGCCATTTGTGTGTTTTCTAATGTCAATTGGCTGTGTTCATCTAGTGTTTCATGCGATATTTTGCTAACAGAGAGACAAAGTTCACTCCAAGTATTTAATGGCAATTTTTTAAACTCTTGTGTAATCTGTTAACACTCCAAAAACAGTGTGKGTCGGGAATCAGCCTCAACTACTGCCACACGAAATTTCCTGTCAATATCTAAAGATGAAAGAGTTTTATCCTTTTTTTAATTTTTTTGTRATCAGTGRGYTGCAGTAGCCATTTTGTTTCAGGTTGACACCAAAACGTAATCAGTTGTACATTCACAACCAACGATTAGCTTCTGAGAGTTTCATTAAAATTTGTCAAGTGGTTTATGAGTGATTTTGCTAACAGACATGCACACACAGGCATGAGCAAAAGCATTATGGCTTGATTTTTTACACTTTGGCAGCAAGTTATAATAAATATGAAGAACAGACACTTTAGTAAAAAAAACAATAAAACATGAACAATCAAAATCACTTTTATAAAAAGTTTATGAAACAGCTYGTAAAACAAAAGCCAAGGTATCTTTCTCGGGACTAAAAGTGGGCTTTAGGCATTCACTTTGGTCTGAGCAGCTCTAATTTTTAGTGGTAAGCTGTTCACAGAGTAGTAGCACCACCAAATAGACTGTCAGCAGTTTTTTGGCCAGAATGACCAAAAAATAAATAAATAAATAAATAAGATTTCTGGACCTCAAGCAGGTTCATTGGTCAGACATGTAGGAAAGCCCATACTATTAGACTCTCAATAACAAGCAATAATGTTTTGAGCCAAAATCTGAAATAGACAGGAAGGAAGTGTAGGGACACCAGTGCAGGTGTGATGTGCTCACACCTTTTCCTTCCTGTCAGACACAAGCTGCTTGCTTTTGTACAGATTGCAGGCATTGAAATGAAGAAAAATCAAGACTGACGTA
Source organism: Austrofundulus limnaeus (assembly GCF_001266775.1). NCBI lineage: Eukaryota > Metazoa > Chordata > Actinopteri > Cyprinodontiformes > Rivulidae > Austrofundulus > Austrofundulus limnaeus. Next base: position 1,738,020 of record NW_013952437.1, read on the forward strand.
CAAAAAATTACAGTAATACACCATGGTTTCAAGCAGACAAGTGACAATAAGAGTTGGTTTTGCCARTAGAACTGTCAAAATTGTTTAGAACCATGATTCTTAAACTTCAAGTACCACTGGACTCAGGATCCCCTCAGTRCACAAAAGAAATCTTGGTATAAATTACTAAAACATTAAATAAAAAAAAAGCTAAATATACATTAAAAGCTGAACMGTGATGCAAAAAGGAAGATACAAGGACAACCAAAATGATGAGTGATTTAAGTATATTACAGTCTTAGATCCAAATGGAAACTACTTGAAAACAGGTTGTTTGCCAGTGAAGTCTCTGACCTTCCAGCAATAAAAGGTGCAAAGCAGAAAGGAAATGTGATTCAACTTATTCCAAATTTGTAATAATAAGATGTTGTGGGGCAAAGAAAGTGCCACAGGGTATGTGGTTTTGTTCTCAGCAACTAATGCATGGAACCATCAATGAAACTTGGTTTAAGATATTCCGTAGCATTGTTTTAACTAACAAGTCAAAGGCTTGGAACATGCTGGTCCATTTCAATCAATCCCATCTTCATTGTTTGATTCATTGTGTTTTTATGTTTTAGCAAACAAAGTGTCTTAAGGACTGTTGTTACTAATTTAGGACACATCMTCAGTAGTGGGCCACAAGTTCATCAAGTGTTTTGGCCATAAGACACTGAGGATGGTCTTCATTGGGTTTGCTGAGGTGTTAAAGCTATAAAAGCAAGATTGGTTTATAGATTGGAGTTAGGCATTTAAACAGATTCGTCACTTATAAACATTTCAATGCTTGTTTTTTCCAAGGTAGTACTCAATTTGAAAAGTTTGAGAACCAGTCATTAAGGGGATCATTTTGTCAAAATATAATTATTTCCATTTTACTTATTTTGGATGTTTATCTCCATCCATGTTGGCGAATCTCTAAGTCTAACAAAATCCTCGGCCCAGTGCATATCTCAAAGAATCAGAGCACAKAGAACAACTCGGGCAGGATACCGTCAATGGCTTCAAACAGATCAAGCTTTTCCAGGGAAGCTGAAGCTCTGGTGCTTTCAGTTTGGACTTTTGCCCTGCTTCATGTGGCCAGCTTTCTTTGATGAGGTCATCCTAGCCCATGGCAGTCAGCTGGAGTGATTGGTGAATGCGCAGGTGAGGAAGTGGTTTGAATGCCTCACCAGCATTGGCCCACATGGCAATGGAGCCCTCTCTTTGCCAGTATCAAGCTTGGTGGAAGAGTACAAATGTTCCAAAACAAGAATTGAGATGACTCTAACAGAATCCCAAGATCCGTTCATCAGAGGAGCGGCTCCAACCATAGTCACTAGAAAGAGGTGGAGGCCAAAAGCAGCAGTGGCACAGGCAAAGTCTGCATTGAGACACCAGGATATAGTGGGCCAAGTCCAACATGGCAAAGGGGGTCTAGGTGTGGGAGCAACAGCACCCACACAGCCAATTAATCTTTCGCCTCAGAACTCATGCCTACTGAATGTAGCTCAGGATTGGGAAATGCAGAGACCTAAGCCAGAAGCTCGCTTTCCACACAAAATTACAGCGACCAGCCTGTGCCCAGACTTAGTCCTTTGGTCCAAATCCTGTCAGCGTGTCTTTATCGTAGAGCTGACAGTCCCATGGGAGGAAGCCATCGATGAAGTATTTGAGTGGAAAAGGCTGCCATATGCAAACTTGGCTGCTGAGTCAGAAGACAGGGAATGGAAGATTTATGTGTGTTCACTGGAGGTTGGATGCAGGGGGGTTGTAGCGAGTTCCATCATAAGGCTACTAAAGGAGGTTGGAATCAGAGGAAAGGCTCAACACTGCTGCACACCTGAGTTTGATCAACCTGCGGTGGGCCAACCTCAGGTGTGGGTGTATGATGATAAAAGACTGATACACCCAATGAGCCTAGGGTGCACAACTGATGATGTATTGCATTGGAGGCACCCAGTGATCATCCCCCAACCAAAAGGACATGACCAACACCAGTGTTGTGTTGATTAATGAAGGGATTTTAACATCCAGTACTGGCAAGTATACTAAGGTATTATCAACAAAGCTTGTCAGCGTAGATGACAGGCTAATGTATCACAAGTTCATCAACAAAACAGTAAAACACAAAGTTCTACTTTTTTTAAGCCAAAGACAAAGTTCTACTTTCGAAAAAAAATGGGCCTCAATAGAAATTAGAAACCCGAGAATTGAGTGGTCACAGCAGAGTAATCTTTTAATAAATGAAGAGAAAGTACAGATATGTTTAGCTAGGATGTGAATATTTGATCCTCTAACATGATGGAAACCGTGGGACACACAAAAACGACTTTTATCCTTTTAAAGACAATAAAAAGTGAAACCATCCAGAGCTGCCTAATGAATATGTAGGAATGATMTTCTGTCTGAAAATAAAAACCTACAAAACTGGGACTTGTATTCTATTACTACAGCTGACATCAGTAGCTTCTGTGAAGCTTCTGTGAAGTCTGGATGTGTCCAACATAAATGGAGCTCTTTTTAAGATGTCAGTTTGTTCACATTTTCAGTGTCAGCTGAATGAACTTCATAAGAACTCAAAGAAAGCAGTTTCAGTGTTAACTTCAAGAGGAGTCAGTATCAGGTACTGACACTTCAGTGCTGCTCCGTACATTGCTAATGTGCAGAAAGGAGCGTTGCTTTGGGGATGGAGAACATGATTAGGTCATATATTAAAGACAAAAAGAAAAGGATCACTTTGCAACAGACTGCAGGCCAGACCATGTTTGAATTGGGGGGCCGTGTGCATCCATGGTAACTGCATGATTTATATTGTATGTTTTCATCTTCCTGGGTGGAAAATAATATTAGACTGAGGGGTTGGTGGGAGGGGTTGAGCATATGGCATAGTACATTTTTCATCATTTCCTTTTAGGAGCATTTCTACTGTAACCTGCAGAGCTCTCCAGTTACTTTCACAAACATCGGAAAGGTAATGCATTTTCATCATGTGCCTCGTGGTCCCTGCCAATTCAAAGCCCACCAGCTTAGTGTCTACGTCCTACAGACACATTCATCACTCTTTGCTGCTCCAAAACCCTTGTCTTGGGGCRCGGTTGTGTTATAGACAAAACACACCAAATGACAGGGCTTTTGAGGCACCATCGTGTGCGTTCTGTCCATTTTATCTGCTTCCTTCCAGCTGAGATACACGCCTTTGTCACGACAGATGTGACTCTTATCCCAATTCGGGGAAGAAAAAATGTTAAAGACAAAAAAAGGCCTGTCTGTCTCCAACCATGCATGTGAATTATCACCTGTCGTTAGTAGAGACTTGAATTTTTTGGGGCAATAGTGAAACACAATTTGGAAACAGCATACTATGACAGCTTAATCAAGCTCTCCTTTATGACTCCACTGACTTTGGTTTATGTGCCTCGGGCTAATTTTACAGAATGACAGTCCTCTTCCTATTTTCTGTTTCCAGCTCACTTTCTCATACATTTATTCCCTCTAAGGTCATACTTGATTGGATCACACTAGGTAATAATCAACGATCACAAAAAAGAGAGAGAGAGAGAGAGAAGAAGGAAGAATATGAAATAAAATTATGACATGATAATTATCTTTTTTAATCACAGCAAGTGATTTTACAACAGGACAGTAATGAGCATTTTAACAGTTGCTGCGTCTCTTTGGGCTCATTGAAAATGGAGTCATTGTAAAGATAAACACACACACAGTCACACACACACACACACACACACACACACACACACACACACACACACACACACACACACACACACACACAC
>NW_013952437.1:1744295-1748529 GCF_001266775.1 Austrofundulus limnaeus
CACACACACACACACACACACACACACACACACACACACACACACACACACACACACACACACACACAGACACAAACATGCATACGTATAATAATTTGGTTCTTGATATTTTTAAAACAATTTTCAGCAGATTGAAATGTAATAACACAAAATTGCCAAATTATTATCTGTCAACTTCATAAATTGGCTGCTATTAGACTTTTTGCACAATAAATGTTTTAAGGTTGCTGTGACAGAAAAATTGCAGGGTTTACTAATAATATTTTTTCATAAAGAAGCATCCATACAATATATTTTACTTGCATAAAACACATTGCAAGTTTAGAGTTAGGTATAGCAAGTTATTGTATTGTATTGTATTTTGGTCCTTTCATTAGTTTCATTTACCAAATGATAATTCTGGCAGAGAAAGCAAGCTTATAAAGAGTAAAACAAAGAACAGTGTGACCTAAATATGTCTTCAGATATAACAGAAGAGTCGGCCTTCAAGGTGATACTGTTTATTAGACCAGAGGCTCAGCCTTTGCCCAAACTCCCAGAGTGCTGCTGGCAATTTCTTCCCAGTAAAATCTCTTGTTTTTAAGCTGAGTATGACAGAATGTTAGAGAGAGGGGAAAAAAAGAATATTCATGAGAAAAGGGGGTTAATGTTCAGTTTGGGGGTTTGGGTTGAGATGTACTTTCAGTATTTTAAATGTTAAGAAAGTTGAGGCTTAATATATGACCGTATATATTTTCATTTTTCCAACTTGTGACAAAAGGTCATGGTATGGATTTGAACCATTTGCCCCRAGCAACAAGTAAATATAAGCAACATCAAGGTTACAGCCTAGACTTTGATATGTTTGTCTGTTTACATTTATGAATCTCAGCTCAAATAGGACATAYATTAGAGTCGTTCTGCAATTTTGTTTTAAATCTTTTAAGATGGATCATTTATGTAAATTAAAAACCTAGCATTCCTTGAAGGAGTGCATATTGTCCTTCATGCCATGGTTTTAAATGAAAATCATTTTGTGCTGAGAAGKGATTCATTTTGGTCAAACTCTAAATTACATTGTGTGCTCTCTCATGTGAGATCTCATATTCGTCCATAAAAATGTGCTGAGGATAACTCTCAGTTACTACCACAGCAAATTTATCTGTATAACTGACTGAGTTATAGACATTTATGTGTTGACTAACGTTACTTAACTGTGACGTCTTGATTTTGGTTGACACCAAAAGTAAATCAGTTATAGATGTTYATTCAATGATTACTTTCTGAGTTTCACTAAGATCCGTTCACTGGTTCATGAGATATTTTGCTAACAAATATTGTTGACTCTATCACATAATGCCAAAACATTTTTTTTTGTTTGCTGAGGTTGCTACGTTGTGGCAGCCATCTTGAAGTAAATATAATTCATTTACAACATTCATTTAAAAAAGCATAAAAGATCGGAAAAGACAAAATGACACATCAAGGACACAAACAGAAAAGCGTGGACAAGATCAAATGTTTTTTTAAAGTGTAGCGCCTTTAACACATTCTTTTCCATCTGTAAATCAATACAAAAGCAATCAGAGAAAACAAACAAACTTGTRAATCTTAAGTATTTGCTTTGCCACAAGAGCAGCAGTAATCTATTTTTTATCTTTTGTATTGAAAATGTAAAAATGTCTTTGGTTAAAGGTTAGAAAACAATGAACATCTTTCAGTTYTACTTTAATAATTACCATTAGAATATAGGATTTAATAAAAGAAATTAAAATTCCACTTCCACTGAGGGGATGTTTTTTTAAACATTGGCTTTTTGTTCCTTTGCAGATTTTTGTTCTTCTGAATATACCTCCTTTCTGCGCTGTCTTGTGGTGGCTGGCTACATATTTTATGACGTTAGAAGCTTACGCTACAGCGTTGATGAGCGTTTGGAAGAAAAAGCCAGACTGGATCAATACAAAAAGCTTTAAGGTAGAAGGCTGCTGCTGTATGCGCTGTAAGAAGCATTAGTTTCTCAGCCTGTCTGTGAGGGTCGCTCCCTGCATTCAGATACTATGTAAATCCAGTGTTTAATTAGAAACCTTTACCTGAAAAACACAAATGGTAACTTAGCTGTTTCAGAGCATAATTATAACAATTTTTGCTGCAAAGGAAGCATATTAAAACAAAAGTTCAGCTCTTTTGAATTGGGCTTTGGAGAGGTGATAATATCAGTTGTGGGTTTTCTTCATAACTCTTTGAACTCTTTTTTTAAATGAAGTTTGGATTCATAGCAGTTCATTKGAACACAGCAAACAGGATTTATATAGCTCATTTTTGCATTACATGATGATTATCACCTGCCACATAAAAATAAATCTCTGTTGATGTCTTTTGCCTGTGTCGATGTGTGTTTGTTTGTCTGTATATTTCATGAATCAGTGAACAAATTTAAATAAGACTCTTACACAGTAACAAACATCTACAGCTAATCCACTTTTGAAGTCAATCACATTTCAAAGTCTTGTATGAATTATCTCAAGGCGAGTGAAAGTATATTACCATAAAATTACTTTGGTAAAAGTTAGTCATCTCTAAAAATGTTACTTGAATAAAAATATCTGACATTTACTGTATTTAAATATCAAAAGTAAATTGTTAATGTGAAATCTTCTTAAGTGTTAAAAGTAAACATTGAGTAAAAGTGAGAAATTACATTGAATGGGAGGTGAACTCCCAAAACTTTTTTTCTAAAGCATAATGACTATAATAATTAAAATATTTTAAGTATAGTCATTTTACTTTAAAATGCCAATGTTGAAAATTTGGGATACACTGCAGTACCTGTAATGTGTTAGCATATAGTATCTCTGCTACCCACATCTTCTAATAATTCATCTCATATGTCCTGTCCTATGAGAGGTACTGTGTCGATAATTCTGGCCCTTTTTTTTTTTTGATTGAATGACAAGTCAGAATGAAAACAAGCCAAAATTAAATAAAAGACTTGGCATGGATTTAACTTATATATTACTTCATTAAGTTTCTACATGGACTCCAAAGCTCTTCCCACTATGGTCAATCAGCCATTCATACACACATTCCCACACTGCTGGCAGTAAGCTACATTGTAGCCACAGCTGTCTTGAGGCCAACTGAAAAAGACAGGGGTTTTACTCCAGTCTAAAATTTTCTTGACATAGGATGATCTTAGTTTTATAAGGGAGTATTAGGCCACAATACAATCTTTTTTTAAATTATAAGAATAAATTCATAATATTACAAGACAAAAGTTGAAAGTCTGCATGAAAAGACAGTTTTACCATTGCATTAAAATCATTTATGTTGAGCGTCTTGTTAAGTTTTACTTTGGTATTGGTTTTATACCATTGCTTCACATGATGAAATCAGGCCACATGACATTGCAGTTAATGGCTGCATTGATGGATTTAGTCATCACATTWTGTAGATACTACACTGTGACCCAAAGGTAATCGCAGACTACATCATAAACACAGTGACGCACATTGGAGTCTGTTCACAGCAGGTCCAAGCCAACACAGGAATGGAAAATGTACATGCCGTGTAAGATTATGACTTTATTCTTGTAATAAAAAATATGAATAAAATGTCTTGTGTGGCCYTAATGTATTGTCTGAGGCCAAACTGAGGCTGTTTAAAGATACACAAGATATGATTTGCTTGTAACTCCACTTCAAAAGATGTGGACTGTCCCTTTAAGTAACTGTCCCTCCACAGCATTTCATAACAAACACTGTCAACAGTAATTGAAGTGTTTTCAGTGGACTAAATAAATAGATTCTTCTTCAAATAATGAGCGGATAATTAGTCATAATCAAGTATGCTAACAAGAGCTGATTTATTAACTGATTTCTCCATACAAGCTTCACTGCATGCCAGCCTTTATTCTAATAACGCTGTCGGTCCCAATCAACATCAACCCATTTTTTTTTTTTTGGTGCAGAGAAAGAAGTCAGTTATAAAGCTTTCAAAGTGCCATGCTTTGCTGATGTATCCACACAGATCTGTATTCAGTGTCCTAATGAAGCAGCTATTCAGAGTGAAAGGTGTTTACACTGATTATAAGTCGGTGGCTCATGCAGTTAATAGCACTACATCTGTTCTTCACTTTATCAGAAAAATATTGTACATCTAGACATCAATAGGTTACTGGTTCAGCAATGTCCCCACAGAGATATTCCTGGCTTCTGGCACAGCACTGAGTGGGAGTTAATGACAAAAAAAAAAAAAA
>NW_013952437.1:1748601-1758133 GCF_001266775.1 Austrofundulus limnaeus
TAATAATAATAATAATAATAATAATAATAATAAATCTCATTATGTGGCCCTACTACTCCGTCATATAAGTCAGTGTTTTTCCATCCTGGTCCTCACGGCACACTGTCCTGCATGTTTTAGATGCTTCTCTGCTTCAAAACAGCTGATTTCAGTTGACAGGTGATTAGCAGACTTTTGTTGAACTGCAATCATCTGAATCAGGTGTGTTAAAGCAGGGAGACTTCTAAAGYGTGCAGGACAGTGTGTGTTGGGAAACAGTGGTATAACACGTGTATTTGTGTTTTAAATTTGATCTAGCCTACATAATTATCTTAAAACTCTACCATACGAGGTGGCGGGCAATAAACCTTCAAGAGATGTTAGGCCTTTAACATTAGTAATTTTTAAACCTTTGGGTTATATAATTTTGTCATTTGTTTTATATAACTATGGATGTACTTAATTAAATTACAGATGATTTATGGTGGTACAAAAGAATGTTATAGCTACTTTAAGAATTGGTCAAATAAAATTAAACATTAAACAAGCATTATGTGAAGAAAGCTGACATTTTCCTATCTTCTTGTGTGTTATCTTCTGTGTTATGGCTGTATAAACATTAAAATTTAATTAGTGGAAAAATAAGACAGAGGTGTTTAGTTCCGGTTTCAGTCACGTGATCCGCTCCCACGAATGGGCTGTCTGCTGCTTGGAGAGTGGTAACCGTGGAAACACGTCCCGTGGTAAACAAACAGTGGTTTACCACGGGCTACTAGCTGAACAAAACATGTGTCTCTCATTGGCACTTCATATATAAGGCTACCTACTTATTTTGTTTAAGAAATAAAATTAGAGTTGTTAGTATGTCGTACAATACTTTTGGAATACGGAGGTGATTCCTAGATAGCTAATTTATTTGTCCAGGTGACCTGAAGGCACGTCAGTCTGACGCAAAAAATGTTCAGGAACGAGTATCAGGTAAGTGCAGGTTATTAATTTGAACAGTTTACACTAAGTTAATAATGCAATTTGCTAATGACACGTTTAACCTGAAGCTTAAATYATATAATTTAAGCTTCAGGTTAAACGTGTTATTTATGAATGTTACAGCTGCAACATGAATAACATTGTTGGGTACAATCATTAGCCAGTGTTGTTGCTTTTTGCAGGGGGGAGCTGTGTTTGACATCTTCAGTGGACAAGGAAAAGACCCTGTAGCTAAATGGAAACTTTGTGGAGGACCCTCGGCTATACATAAAGTGAGCATTACCAGGGACCTGTGTCCTTTAAAGTCCAGTAGCATCCTCAACAATTCCTGCAACATCTAATAAGTAACACAACAGCTCAGTAACACTGTTTACTACATAAGCAGCATATGGTGGCACTCCTATTAATCAAATCAGATGTTTACCAACCACTTTTAGTGGAGGTTAGTTGCTTTTTTTTCATGCAACACTGACAAATACTCTTMCCTTCATTACAATATGCCAAGCAATACTGCCAACTAAACATTTTTTACAGCTTGAATTGATCTTGACACATAGATTTTATAGCTCCAACCTCATATATTTGCTCACATAAAACCCATTTGTCACTCCCGGGGACATTTACACAACAGGTATACCAGTCATAACCTGCAAGGACTTAGACTCGACAAGGCCCTCTTCTGAATTATGTTCTCTCTTAGGAGTATAATAAAGAAGTTAAAGGATTTGTTTACTGTTTGGAGGGAAGCAGCCAGACAGTCAAGATGCAAATGCCAGAGAATGCAAAAATGTCTCGTAAGTCACCACCAAGCTTTCACACACATCCATCGGTAGCATTTATTTACCTTTTACTAAGTTAATTGCAGTTCAGTTCTCTGCTGTTTTGTTGCAGTCGGGCTTATCCAAAGGTTTTTGGTCCTTCAAGTGAATATTCCTCAGCGCCATGATTTTTCCACTGAGCTTGTGTGAGTACAAGGATCTTTATTTTGTTTTTATAACGGAAATAATACAACTCAGTGAACTTCAATGGCAATGCGAACATCTGTAGATATCAACAAATGTGTGACTTTTTTTTAACCAAACTTCGAAAATAAATTCTGGGAATTATTGTTGCCATTTAAGTGCATCATGACAGCTGATTTTATGGCATAATATAAAAGTGAAGGCACCCTCTAAAGTTCACCTTAGRGACCAATAAAGATTCAATTTGTCTCCATTTGGCACATCTTAGTGACACCGTAGTTGCCTGTGGTAATTTATGTGCTTCTTTATCTGTTATTTACAGGATAACTGATTCGGAGCATCAAAAAAGAAGACTTCACTTTTCAACAGTGCATAAGGAGTTGTCTACAACATTATTGCATGCAAAGATACCTTTCACAGAGTTGAAGCGTGATATTGTGAGTATAAACTGTATTTCATGCATTATGTATCCTTTTAGAGGTTTTTTTGAAATGACTGATTGTTGCTGGTTTTTTTAGTCACATATTTTTCTCATTTAAGAGTCACGCTCAAGCTGTATCACTGTGGACTAAAAATTGAGTCGTATTTGTTATCTCAGTGGTCTACTTTATGCATCGATCTGGTGTCATGGACCAGTGAGCTCTTCAAAGGATTTCTGACCCTGGATGGCATCACTTTGTTTGCCACCTGTAAAGTCCGGAGAATCTTCACGATGAAAATAGGYCCTGGAAAAATGTCAGATTATGGTAATGCCTTTGGTTTTTACCTGTAAATTATAGCGTTCTAGCTGCTAACCTCTTGCTCATCAACAAGCGTGGTGCTTTTAAAGCTAGAAATGACAGACTGCTTTTCACTGAGGCCACTCAGTAGTCCCAGCTTTCAGCATGGTTTTCTGAGTCCTGCGTGTTTGTAGTAAGTGATGTGAAAAAATTAAGAAACATTCGGTTTGAAATTATTTGTCAAAATATTGGTCAGTTTTTACAATGGAGTATTAGGGCCACACAACGCGATTTTTTAAAATTATTATTACGAGATTAAAGTCATAATATTACGAGAAAAGTCATAATCATGACGTGTCTATTTCCCGTTCCTCATTTCCTCCTTATTTTCCCCACACCTGCTGTACAGCCATAAAGTAGTCTGTGATGACTCATTATTGTTAGATTAATATGCTTTCATCCAAATTAACTATGTGACGACTAAATCCGTCAATGCATCCATTACTTACAATACGGCTTTGGTTTACAGTCGTTTGCACAATTTCCAAGTCCTGCTACTGATAATTTGATGCTAATGTGCCAAAAGATTATTTATTTATAGCATTATTAAAGAACAACTTGACAAGTTGCTCAACATTCCTCATTTTAATGCAGTGGTAACTGCATGCTTTTTCATGTAAAGGCTACAATATTATGACTTTTTTCTTGTAATATTACGACTTTAAACTCGTAATATTATTACTTTTAACTCGTAATATTACGACTTAAACTCGTAATATTAATACTTTTAACTCGTAATATTACGACTATAAACTCGTAATATTACGACTTTAAACTCGTACTTTACGACTGTACTTTCGTAATATTACGACTTAAACTCGTAATATTAATACTTTTAACTCGTAATATTACGACTATAAACTCGTAATATTATGACTTTAAACTCGTAATATTACGATTTCAATCTCGTAACATTATTACTTTTAACTCGTAATATTACGACTATAAACTCGTAATATTAATACTTTTAACTCGTAATATTACGACTTAAACTCGTAATATTAATACTTTTAACTCGTAATATTACGACTATAAACTCGTAATATTATGACTTTAAACTCGTAATATTACGATTTCAATCTTGTAATATGACTTTAATCTCGTAATATTATGACTTTATTTTATACAACATTAATGTCGTAATATTATGACTTTATTCTCGTAACTAAAATAAATAAATTTTAAAAAAACTCTCGTTGTGTGGCCCTAATACTCCATCGTAATTTTTTTCAGAACTCTTTGAGGATTTTTTAATTGTTCATGTTTTAATACAGATGCGTTTCTCAATGGAGCCAGTCTTGTGGACGTGATCCCTCAAAGCTTCCGGTACCCACAAGATGTGCGCCAAATTGCTCACATGTTGAGCATCGAGAATTTACGGAAGGCAGAAATGAGGTCTGATCCTTTCAGCTCTGGCTCTGGTAAGTAAACATAAAACCTCTGATTCACAGATCAAGATAATTTGTACAAAAATAAATAAATAATAAAAAAGAAAATAACTGCAGTCAATTTCAATAAAAAAGGCACTGAGCCATTTAACAAGATAAAAGAAAATATGAGAAAGTCATGTCATTTTAACTTCATTCTCTTGTGTACTTCTGCAATAGACTGCCTCCGCAGTCGGTGGTATTAGACAGCTGTCTTTGCAGCTTGCAGTCCTTTTTATGTTTTAGCTTGACACTAACCTCACGAACAAAACCAGGTGTGGGTTCGACGTGCAGCTTATTTTTTTTCCATCACGAAACTTAACCTAAGCTCTATTGAACACTTTTGCTATGAACCGGCGTGGCGAGTGAGAAATTGGTCTTATCTTTAGCATCGGTACCTGACCCCATCCAGTGCTGAAGTGAATGAAATTCCTGCTGTCAGGAGATCCTTCTGTGTAGAAGAAGGGGGCTGTTAAAGCTGCATAATAGCAAAGATGAGATGTTAAGCTATTGAATATAATGTGATTTTTACAGAGTCAGCATAATTTGACTGCTTTTCTGTATAATTTTGGTCATTCAGGGTGCATTCACTGTTTAGTTCGCTTTAATTGAAATCTAGTTTGTTTGCCTAGAAAGTCTGGTTTGTTTGGGGAGGTGTGAATTTGTAATCAAATTCTGATGTGGACCAAAAAGGGGAATTCTGTTCTGCAAAAAAACCTAAGTCTCATCTTTGTTGAAGCCTAGATGAATGCCAATCGTACCACAGACCACTCCAAAAGCAGGGAGCGGACTACAGCACAGTAATAATAGTAATAAGTTACTCATATACCTTGCTCAAGGTCTGTGTAAGGTGGACATCACTGCTGTGAAGTTGGATGCTCYCCCACTCAGTACACGCCACCTCATAAAAGGCAGGGCTATTCAACTAAATTGCTCCGGGGGCCACAGTTACTGCAGGTCAACAGTTCAGGGGCCGAGCATCCAGCAATTAAAGTCGTTATGTAAATAAACCAATTATTACAAGATCTGTTACCTTTGAAATAGTTTTTTTTTCTGCATTTAATCATGAATACAACATACAGAACCCTATAAAAGTAGTGATAATTAAACATCAAAAACAAAAAGGACACATTATGCCTCCTATTTCACACAAATATTATTTTGACATCTCTGACTTGCCAAATTTTTAAACCCATTTTATTTTCACTTTCATAGTTTTATCTTCAACTGCTTGTCATTTTAACCGTCTTGAGTGTTCATTGAAATGGTTTTTACCAGCTTGTATCCAAGATCCTGACGTTTCTGTAGATACTAAACATGCCTATGTTTAACTAAAATAACTTGAGTAATTAAAGTAGAAACCCGGAGATTTGGACTTAAGAGATGAATGAATCCATTGGTGGGCCAAACTTTGGTCACTCGTGGGCCGGATGTGACCCGCGGGCCGCCAGTTGAATAACCCTGTCATAAGAAGCCGTCTCAGCAGCCTTGTGTGAAAAGGAACATTCTCCACAGTCTCCTGCCTCATCTTTTTGCCCAAGCTGAGCCCATCGTTGAAGAGTGTTCGTTCGGAACATTTGCCAAAAATAAGAGAAATTCTGCAATCCCTAAAATCTGATGTCACTGATTTTTGTTAACATTTTGTGAAAAAGGAAGTTGTGCTCAGTGTCTTGGTCAAAGGTTTTCATGTTGTTTCCTTCAGTGATTCTTGGTGCGGTGCCACCAGAGGCGAGGAGGTAAACAGGTTGTACAAAGGGTTTGGTTTGTTTAAAACAGTGCAGTGTGAAAGCCAACCGCACCGGCTGAAAAATATAAGCAAATGTTGCAGTTTTGGTCTCCAGTCGAACCGAGTCTACCAGACTATTAGGTGTGAAAATACCCTTAATGTATGTCCATTTGACTGTGTGAAAATCTATTATATATTTATTTTTTCAGTAAAGACTCTGTGGTTATACTAATTATACTGTTTTCCTTGTTTGAAATTACTGTGGTCTTCATTCTCGTGTTCATTTGGGCCTCACCTGTGCTCTGGGAGCTGCAATTATCTCCTACAAAAAAAGACATGCACCAGTAATCCTCTTCTGCTGCCTTTTTGGCCTTTTTTATCATCAAATATTTATTTGTTCTGACAGCTGTCCAAGTCATGTTGAATCAAGCAGCAATGCCCTTMGAAGAGAGCAACATCCACACGCGAGAAATATCTCCTCCTAATTAGCATCTGCATTATTAGCACAACATACCTAATCATAATTAAAAKGATTGCTATTAAAGCAGGCATCCAATTTAACTGTGACAAAGTTGTTTGGAGTATGTTGTTCCTTTAGAACCCAGTCTGTCAGAAACTGTTAAAAGGACTCTACTGATTTTTTTTTGTCATGGAGCAACAAACAAGCCCCCATTATCCCGGTGCTGCACCAAAGACTCTCTGTTTGCTCTAAAGGTCAATGAATTTTCACAGACCCAAATCCGTACAGAAAATACTTCCACTGAACGTACATCTYATAGTAATCCTTTTTTGTTATCCCAATCTTTATGGGCTTTTGACAGATTTAAAGCACACTGAAATTTGCTCACTCCAGGGGTACATCTCAGTGTGTTCCATCTGTTGTATCGCCAAAAAAAAAGTGATTTCCTYTTTTCTTCCAGCTAATCTCTGTCTGTATCGTGTTGTCGATCATGTTTGTCTTGCCGAGTGGAAGTGTTTGCTCGRTGCTTTGATGAGGATCAGACAGAACGTGTATTTTTGCTGTTAGCTTCAGCAGAGGTGGTCCTGATTAGCCCTGGCACACATACAGCAAGGTCAGGTTGATGGCATTTCACAACAACTCCCACTTCAGCCTATTATTTTCACATGATGAAATGAAGCAGATTGTTAGATTAGAAAGAAAAAAAATCTATCAACTATCAGATCTGTTGTAGCAACCAATTTAGATCCTTTTTCCTATTTCTGTATTTTTATAAACGTGATAAAATTGGCTTGTAACAAAAAATAGTGAGACACTACATAAGCTATAAAACAGTTTCTTTAATGGGTTCTTTTTTTCTTCATTCACAGAGGAATAAAGGACCTTAAAATAGACACTGTTGCTAGACAAAATGCTGTTCCTTACTCACCTTAAATATTCTGGTTTGTTCACCAATAAGTTGAGGAATTTTCTTTCTTTTTCTACAGTACCTGATCAGTCTCCCACTGCCATATCAACCAAAGATCGGAGAGCCAAGCCCCAGGGTGTCTTACACACAGCCTCAGGCTCCAGAGCTTCAGCACCATCTCCACAGACTGGAAGAAAAAGCAGCACAACCTCAGACAGAATGAAGAGAAATGTACCCATTATTTACAATTCTTTAATCTAACTAATTCTAGAARAAGAAAAAAAGACAGACTGGTCAGCTAGAACGTTAAAAAAAAACATGTCACCGCTTTAGTGTAGGTTCCATTTTAATGTAGTTGYAGCCCAAACTGACCCTGAAGGCATGGCCTTCAGAAGTCCTGGGAAGATGTCCGGGGGTATACAGCACCATCAGAAGCAGGTCCTTTAAATCTTCTACTGTTAGATGTGCAGCGGGGCTCTGTGGGTTAGATGCAGCACATCTCTCAAATCCTGAATCAAACAAAAATCAGGGAAATTGTGAGGCCAAGTTTAAACTTTAAGTGCTTTGACATGTTCATTTCAAAATAGTTTTGTATACAGTATAATAGAAACGACCCATATAATAATAATAAGAGCTAAATTTTTGATTATATGAGACAATATGGAAGAGTCTTGCTATGTAAAGTGGTTTGCCATGAAGGTTACTATCTATGACCCTAACAGAACATTGTTCAGAGTATCAGATTCTCCTCATGCACTTGTTTTCTTCACATATATTGTCCTGCTGAAATATCTTCCCCAGATAAAATGATGCACACCATTTTAGGCTTCGTTAAAATGTGATTCATCAGATCAGGCGACCTTCTACCACTGCTGCAGGGTGCAGTTTGGTGGCTGATATGACTTCTGTAGGTGCTTTTGGCAATGAGCTGAGGTCACTGCAGACACTTGTTCATTCTTAAGTGACTCGGCCTCATAAAATATAGCTATGATATGCTCTGACACCGCTCTCTTGTAGCTTGCAGAAAGGTTTTCAGCAGTTGGAGTATATGTGGCTCTTAATTACCAAGCATACTGTAYAATTAAGCCATGATATTTGATACACTGTCCTTCCTTTGGCAACTTGTAGTAGATATAAAAAAATCCATACTGTCAATGGCCAGATGGTTATAAAGATGKTTTTAATGTTTTGGCTGATTGGTGAGTCTCTCTCTGGGAATTCTCTGTGCCATTACAGGAGGACAATAAAACAAAAATATTTAGTCACTGAACTCATATTTTTCTTTTGATTATATGCCACAGGGTTCCCCRTCAGGTAGAATGAGCACGAAGATTACTCCACAGAGTCAGAATATTACCAAGATGGGTGAAAATTTATCCCACGGTCAGCGCTCCCATGTTCCTCATGAGGGTAATTTTGAGCTCATTGTGTGTTTTTCTTAGCGTCTGAATGCTTTCAACCGTTTTGAACACCCTTTTGTTCATCCCGCTATTTTATCAAACACAATGTCTGTGTTTATTCCTTTTCATTTGTCTGTTTCCTCGTAAACTGACTTCGACTAAATTCTGTTTCTCTCAGCGGCATCTAAGCTCACTTGTACAGACTTGAGATTTATGTGAACTCAAGAAATGTAGGCCTGTATGTTCCCACATCTGTGGCGCAGCGTGTGAAAAGAACTGCATTTTTCAATGTACCTCGACTATGTGTTAGAGATAAAGAAAGCCAGCTCAGGAAAGGAGGAAAAATTACAAATAAAGCTTTGGAAGCAAGAAGCTAGTAATGTTGCASTATATTGCTAATATATCAATGCAAAAACAACAGACGAAAAAAATCTGCTTGTTTGGCTTTGGCTCAATACCTGTAAGTATGCTATGACTCAGAATCTTCATGGAAGAAGTAATTGTGTTTTTTCTTCCATTGTACTCTTCCAAGCATTGTGTGTTAATAAAAGCATTACCTATGATGCTACAAACCAGCAAAATAAGAGCCCAGTTTCAATGGAGCATGCTCTCTCCAATAACAGCTTTTATGATTGGTAATACACCCTCCTTTCAGCATGACTGAATGCAAAATCTGGATGATTAAAATTCCTTAATTCAGTTGAACATAATGTAGCTGGATATATTCTTTTTTTACTTACAATGAATGAATTTAAGTAGCTGCAGTTACCGAAATGCCTTCATTATTAGGGATTTTCACGGTGCATATTCAGTTCACGGATATGCTTCTGGCAAGCTTTAATAACATTGTTTGAATCTTTGTGTGTGTGTGTGTGTGTGTGTGTGTGTGTGTGTGTGTGTGTGTG
>NW_013952437.1:1758143-1800727 GCF_001266775.1 Austrofundulus limnaeus
GTGTGTGTGTGTGTGTGTGTGTGTGTGTGTGTGTGTGTGTGTGTGTGTGTGTGTGTGTGTTATAAAGCTTTTCTGACGTTGAAATCCTTATTTGTAGGAGCATCTTTCAAATTGCAGCCGCGCCCGCCTCAAAAGGGAGGCTTCGGCAAACAGGGATGTAAGACGCTATGGGTTGCCAGTGCCGGAAGAGAGAGGCTACCATCATCAGGTAACCCGTATGTTCTGCAAAACACAGTCTTTTGTGTATGTGTGTGTTAGAGTAGGATTTTGTGTCTTTCCTCTGCTTTTTTCACTGTTATGGGGTTTAACGTTTTGTTAAGCTCCTCTAGTTGGTGGCCAGAGGAAGACAAGTGTAAGCAGGGAGCAACGTACCCTTCCATTCAGTCAGCAGAAGAGCAGACAGCAGCCTCTGACCTCAACAGGAAAGTCAGAACGTCTAACCCCAGGTAAGGCAGCAGGGATAAATGCACACTTTTAGATGGAGAGMTAGTTGCAAAAAATATAATAGGACAGCGAGGGATGTGAACAGAGGACAAAAGACATTGATATGCAGGCTTGGCGATTTTGATATCTACTTGGCATATTCTGGTTTTAATAAGCAGCTCCTCTTAAGAGAAAAAAAAMCTATTCCTTCTCTTTACATTATTCATAAATTAGATCGCTTCAAAATATTGCGTGAATTTAATGTGGCTCAGTCTATGCCGCATCTACTCTTTTGGCCCCCCACCCCTTTTAAATTTTATATAACCCACATCGGGGCCACTCGCATGACCCTCCTGAATCCAACCTGTGAACTCCACCCCCTTTCGTCCCTCCCTCCGCACACCCACACACTCACACATTGTCCTTGCGAAATGAGCCCATGTGTTCTGAGAGCTCATTTATGGAGGTTTCTCTACAAGCAGTCAGCTGCTCCTTTGGTGCAGCCCTGCCCACAGATGGAAAGTAGTTAGTTCATTAATGGTAATGTGGCACATTAAATAAAAGTCAGAGGGACATCTCCTGGGCCCAGGGTTTGCCACACAGTGGGCAATTAGAGGAAGTGATTATACTGTCGAGAGGTTCAAATGTGCTCACTCGTTCAGATTTAGGTGCCTCCGTCTTTGAACTCGGAGAATAAAGATTCATAGTTTTTAACATGCACACGCAAAYTGAAGCAACTTTTGTTTTACTTGATTTTTACCCTCTTGGCTATGCAGTGAACAACACCGTGTCCGATGTTCATTTGGTTTTCTAACACCAGTGTAAAAAACGAGCTTAAGCAGGATTACAACAATGTTTACTTGGAGACTAGGTGTTTCTGCAGTTTCTGAGGATCTTTTATGAAGCTGTCATTACATGAGTGATGACTCATGACGTTTTTGTTTATTTATTAAAGTATTTGCATAATAGGATTATCAAGTAAAACCTACAAAAAATTCAAAATGACAAGAATTAAAAAAACATATATGAGAACAAAATTAGGGAAATAAATATTTTTTTTGTTTAACATCTTACCTGTACTGATCTCTGTACCTCCCCTTAGATCTATATACATTAAAGTATTTTTTTCTTATTTTAGATGAGCGTAGTTGCAGCCCTGTCAAGGAAAGTCCAGGCACCGTCACCACAACAGCAGAGTCTCAGCTTCTGCCAGGTTTGCTTTCTGACCTGCGGGTTTGGAACAGCTGGGAGAGTAATGAGGGGTCTGAGCCCCAGCTCACTCTGCAAGAGGAGCTGTTCACTTTCTCATCGCCGCCGCACTCACCCAAGCGAGGGCAAAGCCAAGGTGACCAGGCAAAGATTGAGATGGGAGATGATCGAGTCCAGAGCGAAAGAGGAGGGCGGCGTCATGCCCAGCCTGAAGACGACTTTATCGGCAGCGAAAGCGATGAGGTATGTTTGCTGTAGCAGAGCGGAGAAGGACACACTTTACTCTGAACACAGACACATTTACAGTGCATCTTATAAAAACCTGACTTACTTATACTTCACTGAGTACTATTCCTGAACTATGTCAATCTAATGCATTAATAACAAACTTAGTTACAATTTCCCTCAGCACTGTTTGATTATCTTTAATTCAATTTCATTTAAAATTAAGATTTCCTTTTCATCAGCTATTAGTGTCAGAATGGAGTGTATGTTTTTGTTATCCGCAGTGTTATGTTTCAAAAGGCACATTTCCCCTCAAAGGTCAGTGGGTTTATTATTAGGCTGATTTTTGTTAAATGTAATAATAAATGTAACAAAGAACAGCGTTTTTTATGCWGAGTGGGAAAATTAAACAGTTGAACTAAAGTTATAAAGACCTATCTTCAAAGAAATGCTAATTACTTTTACTTATTTAAAACTTTATAATAAGTTTGATAATTCAGAGCTAAGAGCCTCATTTTGTTTTGCTCCTGATTAGTTTCTCTTAATCATATTTTTTGGCTTTAAAGTAATGCATACGGTCTACCAATTTAATGAAAAATCCATTTGAAAACACAAATGCGAGTTCTCAAAGTCTTCAAATTTGAGAAGAACACCTGAGTTAGCAATCCAGATTTTTGATTTGTGTGCTGGCAAAGAGGTATGTTACACCAAAACCACCGGGATGATCWCAGTATTGCAAAGTTAAACAGTATAAAGAGTGTTTGTTTCAAAATAAGTGAATCTTTTTATAGTGACCTTTGTAAAGTGCAGGTATAACCTTTTTCTCCCATGAAGCGCTGTCCCGAGCTGACATTTACTTTGGAATTCAAATTTATTACCTGTAGGGTTTAAGAAGTAATTCATAACTATATTCAAAACCAGGGAAAAGTGCACAATACTTTTTAGGCTGTCACTTTACATCATTTAGTCAAATTGTCTACTTCTGTTSTTTATTATAATCGGTGCATGATTAAAAAAAGATACAAAGAACTAAAAAAAAGAAGAGAGAACATCCTGTGTATAAGTGTTTGCTTTGCAAGTGGGGGAGAAATCACATGGTACACTCATGTGCACGCTCTCTCCACACACCCACACACCCTCTCACAAACACACTTACACACCCACATGCAGACAGGTTGTTAGAGGCGAGCATCTTTCTCTCTGTGCAATCAAATGATCATGTTGTCTCTTCTCTGGATTCATCGGAACACTTCAAAAGAAAAAAAAAAGAGCACTTCAAAAGAAACAAACTCCACCGTACACATGGGTGACCTCAGGTTTGAAAAAAAAACACAATATCATTTTTTTAAATATAACTACTGTTTTGTTTTATTATTGATGCATTTATGCTTGCAGATAAACCTGCCTTGACAATCAGTACAAACAAGAACAATGTGTCCATACACTTGTCTGAATGGAAAAGTCCCTGCTGCTACGGCACGCCAGTCATTGTAAAACTTACTGTGTAGTTGGTTAATTTCATTTTCCACCCTAATATTTAAACCCCACTGTGCTTTGTGGTGACTGCTGCTTATTAGCACTCTGGGAATTGAACTGATGACAACCGATGAGAGTGAAAATAGATCGCAACACCTTATAATGAAATGACACAAACGACGGGAACAGGAAAATAATTCACCTTCGAGTTAACTCACTGAAATGAGATGCCTCGKTTTCATATAAATGAACAGAATTTTTAGTGAGGTTTGCAGCTTAGTTTTGTTGGAGTATTGAGTTGATAAAATGTCATTTATTCTCTTTGAATCTAACAGCAAAAAGATGTAATCATTTTTTTGTCTATTCCTGTTTTGTGTTTATCATGATACATTTTCATAGTGGCTTTAATACAAAAGTTTATTTTATTTTTTGTGGAGCACAAAATTACAAACCGCATATTATCACAAATGCTTCAAAACCACAGGATTTAATATA
This sequence comes from Austrofundulus limnaeus, assembly GCF_001266775.1. NCBI lineage: Eukaryota > Metazoa > Chordata > Actinopteri > Cyprinodontiformes > Rivulidae > Austrofundulus > Austrofundulus limnaeus. The sequence continues at coordinate 1,761,972 of NW_013952437.1, forward strand.
CTGAGAGTTATTGTAACAATAATAGCCAATAGCTTATTTTTATACAATTGCTTAAAAATATAATTAAATCATCTCAAGTGCTACAATTTAACCACACCTTTAGCTTTGTTGCAAACATGTAAAACACATATTTAACATAGTTGGACAGCATAAATATACAACAACTCACCATTTTCCTAATACAGTCAGCAACTTTGCTGTGTTGGTTGAAGCACCATCCAGCCCTGCTTGTGTGGCTCTCCATATGTAGCCACACTGAGCTGCACCGTTTGGCTTGATAAGCTGCACTGAATGRGGCACAGGAGGATTTGGATATAAAGACATTTGCTGACACTGGGATAACCGGACTTATACCGTTCTTTAAAGATTTGTTTAAGGGAAGGAAGTTGTTGGAAAGTTTGTTGGCAAAGTTGGAACTCAACAAGCCGTGCAGACACCGGTTAGGTAATGAGATGTGCTAAATGAATTCTTATATAATGATAGAGATTCTGTGTAACTCATAATGACATTTACTAAGTGAACTGCCTGCAGGCAAACATTTCTTATATTAAACTGCTGAAAGTCACGTACATATACGCAGCTGCGGCGGTGTCGGTCTTTGTGTCCTGCTGATCAGAGGCTCCATTGTAAACTCAGGAGAATATTGTTTTCTTACCACTCTGAAAGGCAATATAAAAGAAAGCAGGAACAAATGACTTCAGATCAACTTGTACATACAGACGAGATCATTTCAATGCAGTGGAATAATAGCTTTGCATTTAAGCATGCTGTGTCTCAAATTCCCAGGTTACAGACATTTAGTTTGTGTTATCCTTTTTGATGGTTTAATAGTGCCAGAGTTACCACACATAGAAAAAATAAGAAAATTTAAATCAGTTTTTATGAAAATTCCCTCAGATTTTGTAAGAAGTCRTGCTCATTGGGTTTTTCTTTTCTTTACTGTCTGTGACGTAAATTTRTTATGATAAATACAAATGCATTATTGAAAAGGAAACATTAATTATATATTTTAAGAAAATTTTAATAAAATTCATGCAGCTGAGATGAACAGTTGTTGAGATATTTACACGAGCGGTAACAGGAAATGATGACAAAGAGGAACGCCTGCATGTAAACAGCGTCGCTACATTTGGCTGACAACAGCAGCGAAAGCATCTGATGTTTCTTTAGGTTGTCTTGTCACTGTCAAAGAGAGACAAAAAGTCAGTTCGTCTAAACAAAGATCAGTAGTTTCATGTAGACGTTTGTTGTTTTTGCACCTTGTGCATTCTCGCATTCAATTTTTTAATATATTATTCAAAGTAAAATTTTAGCTTCTGTTTGTGCAGATCTGTCGCTTAAAGCATTTCACTGCAGGTTGTACTGTGTTTACTATGTACATGACAAATTAAATTTACATTTGACTTGATTTGATTTAATTTTAGTTTCATTCTCCTTTGTTGTCACTTCCCGTTTTACTGCTGCGCCAAGTAAAAAAGTTATGTGACAAAATGGGTAAAATCATTTTATAATGCCAAACTTCTTAAATATTACAACACTTTTTGGATTTGTAGGAAATCATGTCACAGGCACTTTAGTTGACATTTTAGGTTGTAATTACAGTAGTCTGTAGAATTTTTGTCTTTTTTTTGTCTAATAGATAAGTGTCATTTGTCCTCTTGGTTTGTTTGTCACTATTTTAGGCCATTGATTCATAGGCTAACAAATTGATGTTGACATTAGTTTTCCATCAGGGCTTTTTTCTTCTTGATTTATTGAGAGGTGCTTTTCTTCTTTAGTTTTTTTTAGCCAAAGTTACAAACCAGGCTTTTGTTTGCTGATTGACACCGTTGTTAGATTCTCATTAGTTCCTTCAGTATATTTTAACCATAGACTTACATATGTAGATCACTAGACTAAGCTTTGCCCGTCCTGTCCACTGGTAGTGTCTGTGACAGCATGGAGGAGCAGAAACGGAGACCAAAAAGGGCAACAGCTCACAGCCTCCATAGAAACTAATAGATAAACAGCAGCTGAACTGGATCTGTTTCACAGATTATCTGTCATGTTTTTACATTAAATTAATAACTATGTTAATTTAATCAACAATCATGTAAAACAGCAGATTTATACCAGAAAAATATATAATTTATAAGTAATAATGAGTCTGTAACTTAGACTATAGCTAGTTGAAAAATAATGACTTCAGCTAGTAATAAGGTATATTTAATATTTCTTCTTACTGTCATAAAAAATAATTTATATTTACCAGTAAACAATCTGGTTATAGGATGAAACTTGTCTCTATTAGCTAACATCTTCTTAACAGGTCAGGTTCCTCTAACAGAAACCTAAAAATACTCACATTTATAATATTATTTTACACTCTGTAGGTCTAAATATTAATCAGACGACAAAGTAGGCTAATATTTAATAGTTTCTGTTAAATTGTAGCATGATTCAACAGTGCTAAACTCTGTATATATGCTACACAAGCTAATATCTGCTAACCAGTTCAATAAATAACAGTAATTACATCAACTTTATAAGATTATTTTAATTTTAAACTGTTACATTATGTTCYGCTCAGATCACATTGAGCTAAATAAGATCAGATCTGCTGACTTGTGTTGAGACGTTTTCTTGTTTATCTTCTGTTAATAAATCTATAACACAAACAGCTTTTCTGACATTATTTTAAACAGTAGATAGATTGTAAAAACTGTAAAATCTTAATAATAATTGGGTTGGTATTATTATTRATAGTTTTTATGATTTMTAYATCATCAGTCCTTTTTTCTGCTGTTTTGCCAACATGTACAGTAATGGGAAATCCAGACTCTTSACCGTTTTGCRTTAGCCWTTAGCTTCACCAGCCGATCACACRGTCATGTRGTATCTGCACACTCCAGTTCTATATAAACTCCTTGGTTTTAACCCAGTTCCCTTTGCTCACTTTCAGGTAGGAACTGTATGACAGGTAATACATGACAGAACATTTGAGACATTCACAGCTATTTACAGTTAAAGATTTAAAAGTGACGTTCTACAGCTCTGTGTGGAGGAAAAACTTTTTAAATATGTCTGTGCTTTAAAACATTATTTAGTGATTACACTGGAAGTCTGAGCATCTTAAAGCCAACACATCAATAATGCTTGAAAGATTCACTACACAGCCAATTGCTGCTCTGTTCTGCCACCCTGTAAATATTGTTAAACTCATCTGTCTTTAGCTAACCATTTGGTACCGGTCAACCTGATTTTGATTTTTTTTCCCCCATTTGTTGCAGGTTGCTCTTTTTCTAAGTTGGAGCATTATTATCTTTCAAAGTGTTGCGTCAGGTTTGTGCAATTCTCTTGAGCAGACTTTGGCTCCTAAACAGAGAGAAATATTAAAAGCAGAACAAAGCAATGAACTTTGAGCGTACGAAACACTTTGAAATTGATCAAAAACAACAAAGCAAGATAAAATTTGTTGTTTTTTCAGATGAAAGCGATTGTTTTGATGCAAATAAAAAAGAGAAAGCAGTTGACTGTGCTGTATCTTCGTGAAGTGCGTAGTTGCTAGTTGCTCACAGCCACACCCACATTTTATCCTTTCAATAATACATGTAACTCATTGTTTATTCACCTGAACTTATGAAAATGTTGAAGCAAAATAAATAAATAAATAAAAAAGAAAGAAAAAAAAGAAAAGAGGGAAACAAATATTATATAGAGCTGGTGAGCCTCCAGGGGCATATGATAACCCTTCACCCCAAAATAAAGCTGAGAGATGAAAGATAAAAGGAGGAAAACACAGAAGGGTAAATATACACACGTACACACACACACACACGTACACACACACACACACACACACACACACACATTGGAGTTATCGACAAGGCATGAACCCCTTTTTACATTAACAGCACGACAATTGGAAATACTTTCAGCAAACTCAAACGTACAGTAAATTTGAGCGAAATAAACAAGATTTTATTCAACAAAAATCATAAATGTTGGAAAACTGTGTCTTCAAAAAGAATATATAAACCAACAATTGTGCGACATGCAGTGACTTGTCAATCAACTAGGGAGCACCCTGGCCACCCCTCTGGCTGCGGTTCTGTTCTCCGCTGCGCAGTTTGCAGCCGTGCATTTAGGAGAAAAGTGAGGTCATAAGAGCAAAATTATTCGTTTTGGACCAGGATTTTTCAGCTTAATTGATCTCATGTATTCTTATATACAAATATAATTTGTTGCCTCTATTAGGATTTTAAATATGTGCTGTGGTTTATAGCCAGTTGTGTAGAATAACATTAAAATAATGCTCCACAGAACTTTAGTCTTCATTACAAAACATCCGTGCAGTGCAGCCTTGAACAGTACCTCTGAAGTGAGCAGCTTGCTGTTTCTGTAGCTGATGGAAGCAGTTGTCACTTTTGTTTCACAACAGCTGAAATAGATTTTACTCAGTTATACATATTGACAGAAAACTGTCAGTATATGGAGATAAACTTTTTGCAACATCTTCAGAATTATCATATATGTTTTGTCCAAAAACACTTCCTGCATGGTGTTTTTCAAAGAGTGAACAGACATCAGTGTCTCAATGACCCAGCTAGCTACAGCTACATTAACTGCACGTTACCTTGGTGTAAACGTCTAACGTGGTCAGCTCACTTACGCTGAACCTTTTGAGAACTTTCTGTAAGAGTTTTGATACTCTTTTCTTTTCCAGTGAAAGTGGGTCATAATTTGAATTCTGTGCTGTGAATTCAGCTGCCATTCTCAGTAAAGGAGAAAGCATCACAGATCTTTCAAGCTTTCTGGGMTAAATTTTGGTATTCAAAATTGTGGTTTTCAGCCACATGTTTTTTTTTTTCCAGTCTTGAGAAAAACCATGAATTGCTTTAGATACATTATGTCTTACAAGACCTCATTGATAGGCAGCACGTTTAAAGCTGGAGAATTGAAAGCTAACTCTAAATTTGAAGGTTGGACAAATGTGCAAAAGTAAAGTGAATACTGTAAAYCTTTTTAAATGCAAGGTTAATTTAAAACCTACTTATCAATACAGTGTCAAGTCCGGTAATTGATATATTTTTTGTGGTGAACCTGGTTTAATTAGATGAAAGGTAATGATTAGTTTAGACAGATGTTGACAGACTTGTATTTCTCACAGGATAAGAGCCACAATGTGTTCCACCATGAAGAATCTAGCATGCCCTCCCCTGCTACAACCAGACCTACTGATGCAACTCAACACGAGCAAAYGGAACCTCATCCTGGATCTTCTCAGACAAACCAAGGATCACAAAAACAGCTTTTGCCCAACACCTGCACGGAGCTTCTATCCAATGGGAGAGCTGAACCAGCAGCGAWGATCCCCACTCGCTGCCTCTCGCCAAACACACACGACCTAAAGTTTGTGGACCGTGTTTTCGACAAGAGTAGCAGCGTTTCACTTCGTAGGAAACTTCCAGAAGAAGTCACATTGGGCGCCTCCACACAGCACAAGGTGATGCTTCCGTTCTGAACAAACAACAGTCATCACAAAGTGTAGCTATATAATCTTGTTTTTCTGTCTGAAATCAAGCAGATAAATAGCTATTATTTTCTATTTCCTTCTCATAATTAACTGAATAGCTGTCTGTGGGCCACCGTAGCTAATTACCCCCAGTGTGAGATGCCTATGTTTGATGTTACCTCGGTATAGTCAATTCGATTGTGTCAAGACTAACAAGAAATGCATCCTCATTAAAGATGCTATATGAGCTCATGCAAACAAACTTGACCATTGAAGTATCCTCTAAATTTGCAATTCAAAGTAGTTGTTTATAAATCCTTTTTGTTTGAAAATTGCCATCATAACTACAATCTGATAGATGATTTTATGTTTTTCAAATACCTGTCTAAGATAAAAAGGAAAGGGCATAGACCCAACAGGAAGGAGGATCACATTGCAACTTTACGGACGTGTTAACCTTCTTTAAGCACGTTGTTAAGGCTTCATTGTCTGTAAATATGTTCAACAGTCACAGCCTGACTCTGAGCTACACTCAATAGTCCCTGCAGGCAACTGTTTTCTCTAAAATAGGCTCTGATAAATCCACCACGCGCTGTTTATCCTGCATCAAACATCAGGCAGACAAACAGTCAGGAAAGAGAACAGGTGAGCAGACTTGTTCRGAAATTCAGATGTTTGTCAGGAGCTAGCAGAACACTAATGTTATTTCTTTAAAATTCAATTCATAAAGTTCAGTTTAGGATATATTGGATTAAATAAATTGTATCAAAGGCTTCTAAATGAGCTTTTGACACATTTTTTAAAACTCACATTGCAAAATTATGTTTTTTTTCCCCATTGGGGATATAAAATGTCAGTTTGGAGGCAAGGTATGAAATGTGCAGCTTATTAAGAAATTTTTATGTCATCACCTTCCTGTCTGTTCAGCGCCGTGTGATCTCAGTTGGTTTAGACAGGCAAAGAGGTTAGTGAAAATGTCTTCAGGATCAAACTCGGCCTGTTAAAAATTGAGGTAGTCCCTTGCTTCTGTCGATGAGATCCGGAATCAGAGAAGAGTCGGCTGAGGTGATCAGAAGGCCTGAAGCGAGTTCTGTCGCATAGCTGTTGCTTTCTGCATGTGCAAAACTCACTGCTGAGTGATATCGCAGYATCCTTCATCAGTGCAGCTCCTCACCGCTGATTTGTGCCAACTCCAGCAGTCAGCATGCAGTGACGGCTTTGAGTGAAATGTTGTCAAAGAAATATGACAAGGAGTTTGTTTCCCCTCCTGCAGCTCCCGTGTATTGACTACCATTGATTTACCACCGGGGCAACACCAGGCTACTTACTCTTTGTCTGACAAATCAAGTTACCATAGAGTTTTCTAAATCAATAGATCCAATGTTAAAAGAGGGTCAGAACAGATGTGCATGTCCACATCTACCTTACTGTTTGTCTGGCATCTTAAGCTGTGGTTAAGGTTTTCACCTCTTTTTGTTGGCTGATAAACAAACAAACAAGAGCTAAATAAACAAATAAATAAATAAATTGTTAGCTTCCAAGTAATTGTTCTCTGTTTTATGGGTTTGAAGGAAGAAGACGGAGATGCGATGCTGAAGGCAGTTAATTCAAGTCATTATGTCCAACAACTCTACAGCAGCAGACAGATGCATGCAGATGATGACGACGAGGAGCTCCGAATGCTGGCAAGCCTGAAAAGAGAGCAGGAAGAAGATGAATGCAGAGCTCTGGGCCTCAGCTTATCTCAGATCCAGCAGTGTGATGTCAGCGTCAGCCAGAGCAGCGACGACACCTCAGCCTGGACCCACATTTCCACGGTCTGTACTGTCACGCTCTGATACGCTTCATCAGCTTCTGTTAACTATTCGCTAACAAGATGCAGATGTGCAGCACACTCCCATAATCATTAGCAGTTTGTCCTTCCCTCTGTCTTTTCTTTGAAATATTTTCTTTGACCCCGGTTGATCCTTGCTCTTGTTAATTTCCATTTCAAGCCCCAACTTACACCACCCTGAAGTGCTAATGCACCTTCTTCTCTAGACAGTTTTCTGCATTTCAAAYGCTTGTAAGTAAAATACCACTTTTATTGGCCTTTTCCAGCTTTAAAGAGTACACTGGATTAATATCTATGGCACCCTCAGTAACTGAAAATTATTTAGGTCATTTGAAATTATCCCCAGAAGTCTTTATAGAATCCAAAGATGGTTCAGTTTGCTCTTGGCTATTGAAGGTCATTATATTATGGAGCATTAGCATATGCACGATGCACTTATGAAGACAGAGCACTGCTGGGTTCATCGTAGAATCCCCAGTGAATACATTTATCATAAATGCTTCAGCTCTAGGGCTGTTACCAGCTCTGTATGCAGGTATCTTTTAAAGTTCTGGGATTCAAGATGCATAGAAATAGTGAAGTTACCACAGGGATTGTTATCTTGTGCTTCTCTTTGAGGACTTRCTGATTTGGTCACCAGTGGGGGAAAAAAAAGAAAGAAAAACAAGTGGGATTGGATTCAGCTTTTAAAAAGGGCTAGAAGAGATTTCTAGAAGTGATCTTAAGTCAGATGCAGTGTTTAAAAGTGTAAATATGCACAGTATGACAACAGCACCACCAACAGTATATAATGGAAACACTTTCAAATAAAGAGTAAAGAAAGCAAACACAAACATTTTGCGTGCAACTCTTTTCAACTAAACTGCACATGGAGCCCTTTGAACAATTACACATAAAAAGATGTAAACACAAATCTAATTCATTGGTTGAAAAAACAGATAATTAACAAAGCGAAATAAAAAAGCCAGTCACTGGAAATGACAGGCCATTTCTTGTCCCTGGGCGCTGTGATTTCAGTGGTCCCCACTGCTGTCATTCAAGCTATTGTTGCTGTTTTTTTTCCTGCTTCAGCAGCCACGGAACAGCCTCGACAGAATTTCACCCCCAGGTGATTGTGTGCTGGGCTTGCATAACTCGGCTGAACGCAGGAAAGTCAACTTGTGGATTGAGTAGTTGTGTGAAATTAGATTTTGCGTACGTGTGTGGTCACTGACTTTATACTTATTCTGTGCAGGCACAGAAAACCCCTTTGAGTGAAGAGAGAAGCATCATGTGTGAATTCTGAATTTTCCAAATACTTAGACCTACAAATGATGGTCTGAGTCAAAAACAGAAGTTAAATATATATATAAGAGAGAAGGAAGCTCCTTTAACAGTTTTTAGTGTTATGTTCCAAAMTGCATTGTTTTCTTTCTTCACACAAGCACTGTTTGCAGGAGAATTTTTGACAMTTGCAAAGATTTCAATTGACTTTTTTATTTTTTTTTTTTCTGTCAGAAAAGCATTGGTAGGGAACTTCATCCTACCGCCTCATCAAAAAGCAATTCCACTCACGTCAGTGTAGACTAAACAGCTCACAACGCGCTTGCAACTTGTAGAGTGATAAAAGCACAACAAGCTCACCAGCAGCAGTGAGTGTCTGGATGATCTTCTTTCACAAAGATACTTTTCTTTGTTTGATATGAAAACATCTGTCTGAGAAATCTTGCCACAGAAAACTCAGAAYAGACAACTCCGGCTCTAGTTTATTTTGTTACCTGGGTTACATATTCTGYTTTCTTGATTTGTTGGCTGAAAAGYAGCAACAGTGAGGACAACAAAGCCTTGCTAGAAAGAGTTTTTTCAACCTTAAGCAACCGAATCAACTCGACAAGAAATGGAAAAGCTTTGGAACAACATTATTTTCCTGTAGGCTGTCAAATATAGCCAAAAAGAAAAAAAAATAACAATTGTATTGTTGGCAGCAACAAAAATATTGCAAAGTGTAACCCTTATGTTACTAGTTTTAGTTTATGTTACTTTTATATCTTATCAGTAATAATAAACTTGCCTACTTTAAATAAACAGGCTTTATCAGCAGCATCCCAGCTTCATTTTGATTGGGGGTGGAGTACGCTCTGGACATGTTGCCAGTCCATCTCATGGCCAACTCAACATTCAGACAAACACTCATGACCAGTTTAGAATTGCTAATTAACCTAACATGGTTGTGGGTTTGGATTAATTGTGTTCACCAAAGTCTCATGAGAAAGCCCACACATGCTAAGACAGGAAAAGGCCCAGAGATGCCAGCTGATCACCAAATCCTGGACTGTCCTGCTGTGAAGGGGACATTACCAACCACTTCACCACCAGCTGCCACAAAGAATAAGWAAAATCTCTTATGGCTAAAAAACAAAAAAAAATTAAAAAAAATAACTAAAATGACATTACAGTTCTTTGTTACATACAGGAATTAATGGTGAGCTGTTGTCAACCTTAACTTTCTGTATCACCATAAAAGAATTGAAACGTTTTATTCTAAAACCTTGACCTTAACTCATCTCACTGTAACTCGATTTCATTGATTTGTTATTCAGTCAGGGACATGTGTGTCTTACAGAAGAGCTAAAGTGATAAACATATAGAGAAGCAGCTCGGCGCTTAAATTAAATCATCCTCTTTGCATTTCTTGTCACATCGAAAACAAGATTTATTTTTATATTCTATACGATTTTTTTTCGAAAGCCGCCATTGAGCTCGCTTCCCGAGAGAGTTGGAAATATAGCGTTTTACTGAAGAACAAAGGTCCACCTTTTACCTCCCAGCCTGTAAATTTGCTGTGCCAGATGTACATTAGAGGTAAACATTAGAAAGTGCACGCACAGAAGAAGGAAAAGGAAAAGTGCCACTAGAGAGGAGCTGAACCGYCAGCCGTCTCCTGTAAACAGCCTTGATTAAAAAGGCACCGAGGTAAACAGTGATTATCAGGCACTGAGTGGCTGAACATATTTGCCACTAGGCTTGTGCAGCAAAATGTTCAAACTAAATATTTTTAACAATTACAAGCTGCATTTTTAAATTAATCATTAACTTTCATAACTGCTAGTTTAGAAACAGAAATAACATAGTTTAAGGCAGCGCCAATCAAAGACAAATAAAACCCTTAACACTTTTTTTGATTGCTGGAAAGCCAAGTAATACACCTAACAAGGCACTACAACACAAAAGTGGAAATGAGGGGGCGTGGTAATAATCTGGAGCACCAATTTTTAAGAACAAACCAGTAATATGATTCAAACAAATCGAGATSCCAGCTCTAAAAGCCAGACAGTGTGTATGCATTTATCTGAGAAGCTATACAGCAAGCTGTGCTTCAGCCAAGCCATTAGTGAGTGCCAAACTACAGGCAGCTGAAGATGCTGTATTGAACTTCTAAACCACACTTTGCTTTGTCAGGCCAAGAATTTATGTTTGTTCAAAAATAAATGATGCACTTCTTTTAGCAGCAAATGCACTTCTGCTTCTTTTAGGCTCAAATGCTTTCTTTGAAATTCTAGTTCTTGYGAGTTGCAATGACCACATCAGGTACTGGGTTTTACGTTTCACTGGGACACAGAAAGGCCTCGAGGTTCTTTCTGTATTTTCAGTGGCACTCTGCAGGTAACCCGTCATCATCGGTCCATATTACCTGCAGAATTCCACGGGGAGCAATTTTGGTTCCTGTCTGCAGAATTACATAAAGAAGGCAGTGGGTCACACAAATAGCCAAAATTAAATCAAGCAGTGCAGAGACTACAGCTCCAGTGTGTCTGCTTCTTCATCAAAGTCATGTAATAAAATAGCCCTTAACAGGTACAGCACTCAAAKAGACTCTTGAGGCTTTAATGCAGTCTTTAGCTTCGACTAAATGAAGAACCCTGTAAGTCTCAGACCTGTATGTTTGTCTGTATGTCTCTCTTCACTTTTACTGCACTGCTGGCTCTAAATTGTAAGGCAATTAAAACATAAATGTAAAAAAAAGCAAAAATGATGCATTGCACCAGATTTAGGCTTAAGCTAATTTACATCTAGATTTCCTCCAAACAATAAACAAATATCAACAATAAATAATTAAACGTCTAACAGCAATAAAAAAAACAAGAAAGCAAAAACAATATCAAACGATTAAAAACTTCTAAAATATAGTGGCCCTCGAGGACCAGGGTTGGACAACCCTGTGCCAAGCAGTGGAGCTGATATTCTGGACTTTCTGTCCACTTAAAGCTCCTCTCGTTAGAAAATACCTGAGGGACATGTTCCAGWAGACAAAAATTACTTTAATGATAATAAATGGCATACTAACATAGTTTAGTTCCCAGGAAAAAACTAAATCTGGTATTGGCTCGCCACAAAARTGAGCAAAAATGTCAAGCATGGCTTTGTGACATTCCTAAAGCAGCAGCCTATACTGAAATAAAAGCAACATCAAAGAACACTTTAGCTGTTATATTCAAAGCTTTGTCTTCCGGGTCGTCCTCCTCGCTGCAGGACAGCATGAGCAAGTGCCAGAGGGCAGCCATTTCAAGCCCCCGTGTAAAACATGGGTGGGTTCCTGCCAGGCAGAGTGTGATTTCCAGAGTGCTTGCTGATCATGCAGAAAGGTCAGGGACCAGAGAGACTGGTTTATTACTTTAAAGAAAGTCTTCAGCTTTCTCTGGAGTTTCTTGTTTTAGTCTGTGGAAGCATTTTACAGATAGATTTGGAAATTTTTGAACACTGGCTGCGTTTTTATTGTTGTTGTTGTTGTTGTTGTTGTTGTTGTTTACTCAGAAATAGATGAAAGTGAAAACCAGAAACTGAAAACGGGCTTTAAGTTCAGACTGTTTTTATTCTAAAGTACCGGGAAATCATAGCTCTTTGTTTTATTACAAAGACTTGTGTTTTTCATCTGCTAAATTGTAACTGGACTATTCACTCCGAAATTCTTTCATGGACAGAAATGGATCATTTCTTTTGGTATTTATTCATCACCTAGAAAAAAGATAGTTTGGAACTGTTTCCTTTTTTTGTTTGTTTGTTTGGAGGCTGTTCCTGTGAATACACAAGATGTAGGCAAGCAAGCTCCCATGCAAGGGCAAGTGAAACAGGCCGTTCTTAAGCTGCAAAAACAAGTCAAATCCCACAGAGAGACAGCAAGAACGATGGGGATGGCCATAACAGTTTGGTACATTCTCTGAAAAAAACAAATAAATAAAAAAAACATGCACTGGTGAGTTCAGTAACATTAAAAGACCTTGACGTCCACTGAGAACAGCTGTAGTGAAAGACGAGGAATCTTTTTAGCAGTAAAGCAACTCCCTTCACTAAATCCTGTTAAGTGAAAAACACCCTATAGAGCTGACTGACAGATCAGTATCAACACATGAAACTTCATCAGAGCAGATGCTGAAGGCTCATCTCAAATCATTCAGAAACCTTTCCTCAAGAAAAGAAAACATTGAACTTAAACTAGAGAAATTGCATTTTCTGCAAAAATACAGAGGGAGAACTGAAGGACGTTACTGGAATTTKCTGACAAACCTAAAACTGAGGTTTAAAAGCTATAAAAGGAGAACACTAGCTAAAAGGGGCAAACTAAAGCTAAAATAGTGATGCGATGGTCACGAACGATCCAAATCTTTTGAACGACTCTTTACAACGAACGATAGGAGCCGAGTCGCGGGCAGGAACGAGCCATTTGTAGTTTTATGTATTTTATTCCTCATATAATCTTTATTATTTCATCCTTAAATTGCTCCTGTTTTGCTTTTTCCTGGAAAACAGGCAGAGTGGTGGAGAACAGAAACTCACGGGAAAGGGAGAGGAGGGTTTCTGCTTGACAAAACACATGGTTCCACCCACATAACGTGATGACRTCATCACGACGCCACATGTGATGACGTATTTCCCTACGTGATGACGTAACTCGTTCAAAATCGAACGGCTCTTTTGAATGACTCTATGAAACAAAGGAGATCCTAAGATCCGGATCCCATCAAAGAGCCATTTATCCCATCACTAAGCTAAAAGCTAAAAGAAGCAAAGCACTAATTAAAAGCCAAAAATAGCAGTTCGTGCTACCTAAAAGCTAAACATAGCAAAATAGTTACTAAAAGTTGCAAAGCAATAGTTACAACCTAAAAGAAGCAAAAAGCTGTCAAAATATAGTAAATGGCTAGTTCAAAGGTAAAAGTATAAAAAGGTTAGCTGAAAGTACATGAACAGTAGTTACAAGCTAAAAGTATCAAGAGGCYAACAAAATGCTAAATGTTGTAGAACATTAGCTAAAAACCAAAAACAGCAAAACATTGATCAAAAGCTTAAAGTAGCAAAATATTAGCTAAAAGTGCAAAGTAGCAGAAAGGCAGCTAGAAGCTAAAACTAGTAAAACAATGGCTAAAAGCTAAAAGTAGCATAAAAAGACAAAATTAGAGCAAGTACAGTATGCAAAATAATAGTATTTTTTAAGTAATTGAAGAGATCTTGATGTTCTTGAAGAAAATATTTGTATGTAAAATAAAATACTTTAAAAAGTATCAATTTATCCAATAATTTTACCCACTTCTTCCTTTCTGGGTCAAGGAGGTGTTGATCATAACACTGCACTCCAGAAAAAGATGAATATTTTCATTTATGAACAGCTAAAATGGTACAAAGTGTGAAGAAGGAGCTAGATTGAGAAAAAATATATATTTACCCCACCCCCACCTAGTTTGACTCACAACAAAAACAAAAGTTTTAAAAGAACAAAGCAGTCCTAAAATAACATGTTTGAACAAACTGACCTAAAACTAAACCGAATCAGACTGATGTGTACAAAAAGGGGTGAAGAAGTCTTGAAAACCATAYATCATCTGTGGAACATGTGGAGACAGTATGATAACGGGGACATGCATGGCTTCCACTGACACCGGGTCACCAGTGTGTATTGATGATRTGATAGACTGAAGCAGTCAGACGAATTATAAAGTGGATAGAGATATACTGCCTGCTCTGGTTCAGCCAAATTGAATAACGCTGCTTCATGGAACAGATGGACAGCGGTCCAAAACATATTGCAGAAGAAACTCATGAGGTATTTTAAAGTTAAAAAAAAGAGAGGCAAATCAATCACTTGGTTTCAGCCATATTGAGTTGTATTTTACTTGCTGAGGACTAAAGACAAAAAGACCCACAAACAATAAACAGCTCCAGACAGCTGCAGTAAAGCCTGGCAAAGCATCACAGAAAAGGAAACCCATTCTTCTGGGATGTTCATTAGATCCTGACTTCAGGCAGTCGGTTTCACCAGAAGATTCTCAATATTGTTATAAAAGGCAGAAAACCAGAGCACCCAGAGGAAACCCACACATGCACAGGGAGCACACGCAAGCTTCCCCACAAAAAGACCAAAGTGAACCCAGATTGAAACCTTCTTGTCGTGAGGCGACAGTACRAGCCACCACACCACTGCGCCTTACACCATTATTCACTCTACGGTTTCTGAAACTGCGTTTGAATTCACAAAAAAAGAAGGAAAAAAGAATCTCCCTGTGCATGCACATTTGTGCCTAAATGCCTCGTGACAATTACTTGTCAAAAACTGGCGCTTTTATGTYTGGAGGCATCAACATTTGACAAGTAATGACCTTCATTAGTCATTCTTAGCATAAAAAATGATTTCARTCTTGACATGCAGTAAGTGCACATCTTTTTTCCCCCTTCTCTTTGTGTCATAATCACATCCTTAGTGGTCTTTTCAACAGTATGAATATGAATAAATAATTATTAGAATTTTAAGAAATGAGKGAAGGTTGAGTATTGGTGACATTTGAAAGCATCTTCTGACTTTTTTCCCCCCATCTAGCCAGTGAATCAGGGGCATCACTATCAGGAGGAAATGAACCCTTTGCTTCAGTCAAACCCAAGGTAAAAAAAAAAAACACTCATCACATCTTAAATCAGTTCAAAACCTGTACATTTAGAATCAAGTGTAGCCTAACCCTAGTCTGTGACATGTCTTTATGTTTTGTAGTTTTAAAGAACTGACGTTGCTTTACTTCTTTAGATGTTATTATTAACCTGTGTTTAAAAAAAACGGCAAGCATCACTGATATTTTACCTAAATAGGTCTTGTTTGTGTTTGAGTTAGGCTTTATATCCAAAAATATTCATGAATATATATATAAAACTAGAAATACCTAAGTAGATTGTAAGCAGGGGCTGCAGTATTTACACTAAATGTCAGCTGTCAGATGGATGCGTAGACTGAGGCTTATCTCGCTCTCAGATGGGTACAAATAAACTTAGAGTGTGTCAGGTGCTGAGCTTTTCTCCTCCCAGAACGGCTGTTGTCATTTTCATTATGACTTTTTTTTTTACTGATTATTAYGCTTATCTCTGGAAAAAAGATTTGATAAGGCCTTTTTTTTATTCACTACAAAAAGTATGGTAGACGTCAAACTTCAGGTTCTAAAATAAAAAATGRAAGCAATTTAATTTTAATTTCCACACATGAAAAGATTCAGCGGGGTTTTAAGGCTAGCAGCCAAAAGACATGTTGTTATGCTTCCCTGCAGGCTAAAGCTAACTAAACTTTTAACCTCAAGAAGGGAAGAAAACTGTTAAATGAACTCTTTTCTGCTGGAGGAGAGAAAATAATTCAAAGCGCTATGGCCGACATTAACTTTGTGCAAGTACTGAGTTAAGCAGATCACACCTTTCATCACAAAAGTGCACGGAAATGAATTAGATGTTCATAGCAAGGTAGGATTTCAGAAAGATTTTTGTATCGGTATAAGAGAAAATAACTAGAATTTTTCTCCTCATTCATGTCGTTTGTGTTTGAGATTTGAAGAATTCACGATTAAATAAAAAWKKWRSMARKTMMWWAAARSCMAAWTYSKTTTTTTTAAAYCATCCTAAGAGGAAAGTCAGCTCAGAGATTCAAGCATCTTTTGAAAGACTGCTCTAAAACCTTCATCACTGTCTTCAATAGAAATATTTATAATAGAGAATAATAAATAAATACAATGTGTCATCATGTCACAGTGCAGCCTTTGACTGAATCCCTGCACCTGTCWCGAGGCTGTACCGCTGTGTACTGTTTATCCATCCCAGCGCCCTGCTGCGGCAGTGTATGAATGGATTCGGTTGTCCTTGGAGGCTTCTGGAGACATTATATCGCCTCGCAGCCTGCTAATGCACAGACGCGCCTCTGTGCTTGTCCATCTCTTTACGGGCGTACACAACCATGTGGTGTATTACAAAGGAAGACAAAGAGATTGCATCACAGATCCGCTACTCTTAATTATGCAGCCGCCTCCTTCCCAACACTTGTGATTTATTGATGAAGAGCACGGTACCCCTTTGAGTACATGTGTTGACTAGCACGTGTTTAAACAGTGTTTGCCTTACCGGTTAGAACTGATGTCGAAAAATCAGATCACCAGCGGGATAGCTGTTTATGTATTGTTGTGTTTGACTAGCACAGCCAAAAGATTGCCCATGCTGTGAAGTGATGTTCTTGGACTTAACGTCCGCTGAAACSAACATTACTATCAGCTACCACCTCAAGCAAGCCGCTCTACAGCCTCCACAGCTGTAATACTGAAATTAGACTTGGAGGCAAGGCCTGATTTACATATTAAACAGCAGCTGCACAGGATTTGTTGTTGTTTTATTTGTTTTCTTCTTTCATCAGAAGCCGTTATAGTGAATTCTATCACTGTGGAATTGTGGAGCATCCTGGCATCGCTGCAAAGCTGTCTTTCTGTCGAGAGCCACTGCTTCCTTGATGACTAAAATGCTTCTGTTTCTGTGCCTATGTTGCCATGACTTTATAAACATTTTAACATATGATAWACTCTCTGTAGCAGTGTTGTTTAATTCCAGCATTGACACGGATTGACAGGCTGGCCACATAATAAAATGTGGTTTTAAACAACATATTGTGAACTTTAGCTGAGCAGCTAAAATGTAAGACAACCAAACCACATTTTGATTTTTTTTTATATTTATTTTGGTCTGGAAGCTATTTTGGTAAAAAAAATATCATAAAAAATAAAACATTTTCAATATACTAAATTGCTTTGCAAAGGCAGTGTACCTGCASACA
Organism: Austrofundulus limnaeus; assembly: GCF_001266775.1. Lineage (NCBI taxonomy): Eukaryota > Metazoa > Chordata > Actinopteri > Cyprinodontiformes > Rivulidae > Austrofundulus > Austrofundulus limnaeus. The sequence continues at coordinate 1,779,396 of NW_013952437.1, forward strand.
TTAAATGAAGTCAAATTACTTTCTTTCTACCAGGTCTGTGTTTGAATTGTAATAAATTTTTTAAAATCCAAGAATTTAATCACTCTTGCCAAGTCCCACTTAACATTTTGAAGTCCAATTTACACCTCGGTAGTAGGGGCCCTTGTCCTTGAAAATTGCTTCCATTAACTTTTGTACAATGTTCCTGCCTATCAAACAGTCAGAGGGGCTTTTGGAGTGAGGTAAATGCTTTTGTTAGCAGGAAAAATCAAAGCCTCAGTGGAGATAATGTGCTGCCTCACATATAAAGGCTGTAAATCCAGCAAAAAGGGCGGGAAAAATCCTCTTTAATTACATGGAGTCAGAAAATAATGAGAAATGTTTATAAATTTAATGTAAGCGTTCATTAATGCACTACTTTGTTTCTTATTGTTTAAAATATTTTGTGTATTTCATGTGTTGTTAAAAATCAGTAAAAAAAATCTGTGGGAATGTGGTGCAAAGCTGCTTTTAAATTGAATAATAAATGTATTGAATTATTTAAAGTGGTATCAATTTTACAGTATTCTGGCCTGGATGTGTAAAGAGTAGCTGTACACATATGAACTTTTTGCTTGATAAGTGAAATACTGTTTTCTGAAGGAGTAACATTAGCAATCATTGCACTCCTGCCTGGTGAGACAGACCAACCAGAGGCGAACATTTTGAATTTCCTGCTGCGAGGCAAATATTGTACAGAAGATTATACTGTAATTCCACATTTAATACGCTCCGGTTTGCTCTTATCCAGAGGCGTAAGATGTTAATGGGTGATTGCACAACTGATGTATAGCCAAGAATGATTATGAATGCCGTTTAACAAATGAATCTCTCACCGCTCCCGAGTAATAATTCATCTTGAGATATTTTCCTCTCTGGCTGCAATCATTTACACCATGCTAAGAGAGCAGTGTTTTTCATTTACGGGAAAAGTGGCAGATGTATGGCCGTGCTTCGGCGTACGTCGCAGGCAGAGTGGATACACTCATTTGGGGAGAAATGAAGTCGTGCTCCCCGCAGAAACAGGCGAGGTTAAGACCCCTTCTCTGAGCCACATTGTGGATACTTGGAAGCCGCAGCTGGAGTCAGAATTTAATAAGTGATCCTTYAGGTAAACCGGTGAGACTGGAGGAGAAGTGGCTCAAGGACAATGGAATCATAGATGGGCTTCTGAGAGTGCATGATGATGGGACTCCATTGTTAAAATGTCATAGGCTAAGATGGTGAGTGTAATGGTATGTGTTGTCATGACTGTCTGGCTTTATGGTCTTTTCCCTAGAGAGTGGATGGACGTGCTCAGCCCTCCTATTATGCCTCCAAGCCAGCAGAGAAGGTCAGGCTCCGCACAGAACAATTTGGAAAGACTAGGCAGAGGTATGGTAACCTTCATTATAGTCCTTTTACCCCCGGACCGCCTTTTGATGTCCTTGGGAGTGCGTAAGACAGCAAACAGACCGATGCTTTAACACTAGTTACACTAAAGCTAATGGAAACAGTCATTGGTGACAGAGCTTTTAGAGATGTTACATTTCCTCCAAGGATGCGCTGCACAGCGTCGTGAGGCTGCAAGTGAAGGTGTATCTAATTAGAGCTTAAAGGGAAAAAAAAACACCAGAAGAGTGAAGCTGTTTGTCCTCCACATAGGTCAGAAGAGACAGGCTCATTACAGGTCTGAACCCCCCGCCCCCCAGACATATCCGCAAGGTTAACTGATGAGACTTTTCCAGTTTACTACATCATTTTAAAACCCCTTACATCACGTGTCATGTAATTAGTTTTCATTATTGTTGCCCAAGTTTCAGGTGAGACAAAAAAAAAATACGCTCATCTCAATCCATTCCATAACCTTTTTTAGCATTTAACTGCCTGTCAATTTAACAGCTCAATTCTTATGCTTTAAGGTAGTGAGGGATTACAGGGAATCTCTTTACAGCTTCATAATTTGGTGCTGCGTCTGGGTGTCTTAGGGCTTGATTGATTAGGGAAAAAATGGCAGCGGCAGAAAACTTTTAAATCCACATGAGTCTGAAGGTCACCTAACCACCAAGCTTCTAATTCCATTTTATTTAAAGCTGACAGAGTAGGCCCCTCATTCATATCTGGCATGGCAAATTCAGTCTACATTGAAAAATGAGAAATCATACATTCATCTTTTTATCTGTGCAATCTTGTTTCATTTTTATRTTTTGAACATAAAAGGTTTCAGAGTGATTTTTTGGCTTTAATACAGGAGAGGATGGGCTGGTGAAAGAAGAGGAGAATGAAGATGAATATTTGAAACTGCTCTATGATCCTTGCCTCAACTGCTATTTCGATCCTGAGACAGGAAAGTACTATGAGCTAGCTTAACTGGAAGCCCATTAGAATCAGAAATAATGAATCACATTAACAGCGAATGAATTGCTTCTGTACTTTTATTTCATTATATTTCATTTTTTTAGGCCGAGCTTATTGATTGAAAGCCGATTCTCCATTCATAAAAACCCTTTCTGTGTTTTTGTTCTTGGAAACTATCGACAGCTTTGTGCCGCTATAGTCATGTTAAGGTTTTGGGGAAACTCACCAAATCGAATGCATGCCCTTTTTTTCCAAGAAAGTGATCATTCACTTGCACATCTGATGACAAAATGAGTTCTTTATGAAAAGTCTTGGCTGGGAAATGGATATGGGTGCTTTCTAAAAGAACACACTAGAGCTTCTTTTATAAATGACATTGAAAATTTAGTTGGATTTAATGGAATTTTTTAGTCAGAATGTATGCAAAAAAAAACTGTCATAAAATATGTTTCTGTGTATCCACCGTATTGTGGTATTTTTTGTGTGTGTTATTTGGAATAAATGTTTTGACAAATGGTTTTGGTTCCAGTTTWTTTATTTATTTTTTTCTTGTGTGTGAGTGTGCTTGTGTTTCTTTTAAATTGGACAGCGTTGCACAGAATACAGGAGGGGGAGGAAGCATGATTGATTTTAATTCATCTGAATGCATTTGAAATACTCCAGGCTTTTTTTTTTTCCATGGCGCGTAACTGAAACAGGGTAACAGCAGGTGGGCTGCAGATGAGGCCAGCAGGTCTTTGAGCCAGTTTTGCCACTACGCTCGTCACACCTGAAAGCAAATGGGGATATCGATTCATAATTTTGTGGCCGGTAACAATTACTGGAGAAAATGAAACAATAAAAAAATGGAAAAACAGCACTTGTGGTGTTCAGTTATTCCTAATTTTATTAGATTTTGTTCAGTATCCTGGAGTGAAACATGATAACATGTGCACAACTGTATTTTTTTATAACGTTCAAGACAAAATTGGCATCAGGAAAACCTTGGACGTGGATTTCATTGTTTCAGTTATAATTCTCTCATGCCTGACAAAATCTGGAAATTGTGCAGCAGCAGGAGTCTTGAAAAGACATTGAACGTTACATAAGGAGMCGTCATAAATTAACCACAAGTCATATATTTTAAACATGGTCTCAATGTTTTAWATCATAATGCATGACTGCCTGGAGTGTGGCAGGGGATCAGCTTGTGAATTTGACTTCTCTGCTTCTGTATGAAAAGTTGATCAAACTGGAGCTAAAGAAATCCGGAAGTGGGCGTGGAAATAGGTGCGAGGAACCAGGAAGTAAACAAACTGCTGCGCTTCGAGAAAAGAAGTTTGCGGAAGTATTCAACTTCTTTTACTAGCGTATGCTCGGATAAAATTCAGTCTTCGCGATGAGAATTGGTTAATTCATATCTGAAGTTGTCAAAGATGTCAGAACAACAGGTAAATAAGTCTAAAATGGGTTTGAGTCTTTAAAATAACTGTTGAAAGTGCTTTTTACAGTCGTTAGCTTAGGTCGTAGAAGTTAAACGTGGTCTAAGTTGTTTAAAACAATTAGTAGAAACAAAGCATGTCGATAAATCGATAAWAGTGTGAGGAAGAAATGATAAATTGTTTTGCTCTGACTGAAGACACTCTGCTTCTGTATGAAAGGAGTGAAACATGATAACATGTTTCACTCCTTTACACTCCAGTATAAGTAATACTGAGTCACGTGACGTCGTGTTCTTGACACTTTATATATTTATATGGTTCCTGAACTATTGAGTCATTCTAGTTAAATGTGTTTCAGTCATTTGTGCTCAGAATTAAAATATAAATACTATGACTCGTAGATGAGTAAAAAAATAAAAATGGAATATCTTTTGAAGAACCATCATTTTGACCTTTAATAGTATGCATACACTTTAGATAACAAAACGAGTTATAAATCAAGGCAATGTTTACTTTTAGGTTCATATTGAACTTCATGTCATGGCTCTGCAACATTTACAGTCTAAAAAGCCATTTCTTCCCATTTTATCACTAAATACATTTGTCCAGAGCTGCAAAAGTTGGAAGACTGAAATAAAAAAAAGTAAATAAATAAATGTCAACGTGTTACTTGTTTTACATTATAGAACAAAATTAGACTCTTTACATTTATTAGTATTTTAAAATTTCAGGTTATGAAGAAGAACCTTTCTGTTTCGGGACATTTCCTTTAAAATAACTTATGGCCTAAATAACAAAACAGGTCAATAAACAAGCAGATGGCAAAGTGTTTAGAATTTATCATCTTGTCATAATTAGTATGCGAGGAACATCATCACAGGTGGATTAGAGAACTAGGAAAAGAGAGACATTTAGACAATAAAGTGGTCATTTTTCTCACTTAAAAAAAGAAAACTTAAAATCAATGAAATAAAAGCCGCTTGTAGAGATTTAACCAGTAGATTCCTGAAAATGATATAAGGGAGCCATACTCAGAAATGGTTTGTCATAATTCAATATGTTACTTGAGCGGGCACAGAATGAAGKACTTCTTAGTACTCCGGATTTTCTGGTATTATGTGTCTCTGCTTGGAGTGCAGAGAGACATTAACTAGTGGTAATGAGTCATCACTAGTTTTGTGCTTTTCACCAGTCCACTCTAAGGTTCATTAGAAATTATTAAGGAAGCACTTTGGATTAGGCAGTTATCAAGTATTCCCAATTTGTTTCTTACTTCATTTTTAATTAGCCCATCATTAACTGATCATTAGCCACCTTAAAGGGTTTAATTAGGAGTTACTCACCAACTAAAGCTCAACCAAGTTGTTCCTTATTTGTTTTAAGGTAAGTAGTCGAAATTTACTCTTTATAGCTGAAATATCTAGTCAGGTTGAGACTGCGTGGCARTTATTTCTATTCAAATGTCAAGAAATTACTGGGAAAATCCACTTTGACATTATACAGTTATAAAAGTAGTAGTTGTAAAGCTTTGCAGTAATAGCAATAAGGCTATAAGTCGTCATTTGTAATTCTTAATAAAAGTTTAATAAAAAAATGAACCTACAGTACGCCCCAACAAATTCATCTCATCTGTTTTTTTTTTTCAGAAGAACAGGTAAAATGTCTGTGTTTTATATTAGACCATTAGATTCTGAACCTTATCTGCATAGTTTACTCAACAAAACTGAGCATAAATGTGTTCCAAGTAGACATTAAAACTGTCAGACTTCTCTACCTCACAGTGCTCTTCTAATGGACCGAGTTAATGTTGACCTGGTTTTAGTCCCTTTAGCTGTTTTTATTGATAAACAAACGGGATAGCTGGCATCGGGTGACTAATTTTGCTTTAAAGTTGTTGTTTTTTTTAGGAGCACATAAGCCTATGGTGACTGTTCGGTGACATCGGATAAAAAAATTACCTTGTATTTATGCATTACTATCTCGTGGCCACAAGATAAATAATGTGTGGCCATAAGATTGTTGGAGTCAGATTATTGAATCCCATCCCGGGTACTCCGGTTTCCTCCCACAGACCAAAAACATAAATGTTAGGCTAATTGGTAACTATAAATTTTCATAATTTGTCATAGTATTTATAAATGACAATGAAGTCCCTAAGTGTGTCAGAAACATTTTTTTTCATTGTGTTGGTGAATGTGACATAATTCTGACTCCTGCTAAGGAGAGGGGAGCCTGTTTTAGTGTTTTTTCCCCCCATGACATTGAATGAGTGCATTTTATTACTATATGTTTACTCTTAACATAGGCATTAATCAGTCAATGTTAATGTGGTCCAAGTGACACCCTACAATCGAAGCTCATCACCSTTTGATTGGTTTTTGTGTCGTACACCGCCACGTGTGATAAATTGGTCCAGTTGAGGTTGTTATTTTTGGTCACGCTCGCTGTGCATCCTAATTACTGCTGCAGACACTAATGTTCACCAACTGTAAATGATCCCATGCACAGCCCGTCATTTAAAGGCACTATAGACCAGTAGATGATGTGCATAATTACTGATTGTCAAACGAAAAAGTTTTCTTTGTGCTTACTCAGAGCTTCCCCAGCCCTGCTGCTGAGCTTTTAGGCCGAGCACCGAGATGATTTATAACCCGACGCTGTTCAGCTGTCATATCTCCTGCGTGTATTTCCTTTTTATCTGTGCCACACATCATGAACTGAGCTGTTAGCTTTATGGGCTCTTTAACTACCCCACTGTTACATCTTATTGGATTCATTTGTCTTTTTAGGCCAGTTTAAGGCTTCACCCCGGCATTATTGCATCGGTGATCCTAGTCTGTGTGGTGGCGGCCGCCGCTGCCGTATTGATCATCCGAAAATACTGCTTCCCCGTCAAGTAAGCAGGCTTGATTAATGGGCTGTAACGTGATTATTTTACACCATTAGCACGAGGGAAAACTCATCAGCCCGGTCTGTCGCCTAACTTTATTCCAGCAAGGCGACGTACAGATACTCTTTGCTGAAGAGGATGGAGGAGCAGCAGCAGGCGGAGGAAGATGGCGACAGTGGGGCGTCCACAGTGGGAGAGGAGTCAGACGAGGTCAGTGCATTGTGGCTTAGCTTTCACTCTCGCTCTGTCCCCTCAGAACAAGTCAACATAACCTTCCTCATCACATGCCACTTCCTTTTTTTGTTCTCATGACAGGAGCTTTTGGAATAAATCTCCAACCGGGACGCTGCCGGACCGACTGAAAAGGAGTTCATTATCGATGGATTATGTGATTCTAAAGGGCGGCTGATGACGGTTTTTTGTGCTTCTTTTTTTTTTTAATAACCTGCAGGTGATTTTTAAAATTTGTTTAACTCACCACGTATTCTTGACTGCATTTAAAGAGCATAAATTAGTAGTAACAGCTGCTGATTGATTTCTGATTGCACCGTTTGTGAATTTATTTATTCAAATTCTGCTCAGACTTTTATCTTCTTTTGTTTGATGTGAAGTATTGATCCTGGTTYGTAGGCTCTCTGATGAGTTAAGCATTTTTTTTCTTTTTGCTATTGAGAACAGATACAGTAAAACTCGATGCCTTTGAAGTGACATCAAGCTGCTGAGAAGAAGCAATAATCTTTGGCCTAGTTTTTACCTCTCAGGCTACATATAAGCTGCGGTCGGACCGTCTGATAGGTGAAGGTTGTAGCTGCAGGCGTGACTCAGGGCTGAGGGAAAAAAGAAACTTGAAAAGTTGTCTTTTTTGTCAGTATTTGTGAAAAAAATATGCTCTAATAGAACATTAATCAAATATTTAATAGCAGATACTGCAGTAAAAAAGGCAAAATATCAGAGGCCTAATACATATTTTTGTGTGTGAAAAAATAAGGTTACACTGGATTTGAGCCTCATAAAGTCTAAACTTCTATTGATTTAAAAGAGAACATTAGTTTCATGTTTTACTGTTTATCTATGTTGATGGGATTTTTGTTGTTTTGTGTTTGATCCCACTAAGATTTATCTTTTTTATTTAGCTTTCTCTTTTCGAATCCATATGCAGTCAGTATATTACCTGCAGCACAGTAAGAAGACACGGTCACGTCACTCTTTGGTGCAGACTGCTAAAATGAAACATTTAGGTTAACGACATTTACTCGTCACTGTTAACTATAGATGACCATATTTGGAAAAGGAGGAGGAGCTAAATACTGACGTGTGAAAACTGGACAAAAATACTTACAGTAAGAGCCTAATATTTTTTAAATGACATTTTTTAAGAAAGGATCAGCGGCACACTGGTCAGAAAAAAGCTAAACTAGTGAAAGAATTTAGTGTTTTCTAAAAGAAAAATATATTTTTGAAAGAAATATTTTTAAGAAAAATACATATTTGGTGTCTGTCAGTGATTTTACACTTTAAATGAATCGTTTAGAAGTGGAATTCTATGGTAAAATTTTGAATAGTTAATATCTTAACTGCTAAAGATAGCTCGTAAAAAAATGTAGTTTAATTCTAGCCAGACTGACGAGCAAATGGCTAGTCTGAGCAGAACCAATACTAAAGGGGACTGCTGCCATCTTAAAATAGCTTCAATTTAAAACATTTTAAAAGTGTTTTACTTCAAGTGTATTTTACACTAACGTCAGTTTTCTCTTTGCACAATTACTCTGGCAGAAATAGAATTGTACTTGATAGAAGAGCAATAGCTAGCTGCTGCTGTTACTGTTTATGCTTGGAGATTATGTAATGTTACTGAGAAATATAAAAATGATAATTGCGGGAAGGTTGATAAAACGAGTTTGGTCAAAATTAACCTTTTATTTTAGAAGGAGGTCATTTAAAAAGCTATCTTCCACAGGTAAGATACTATTTATTCATAATATTGTGCAGACCCCCATTTCAGAAGCGCTAAACTATTTTGAGTTACTTTAGTTGTTTCATTTGTGTCTGACATTGAACATATATTTCTATTTTTCATGGTTATTTTATACATAGATTGTGTTTTTAAATAATACTATGAAAAGTACAATAATAGGGGGCATTGTGCAAAAGTCAAATGCGCAACAAAAGGAAATTAAAGCAGAAACACAGTTGATTTATCATAAAACAAAAACAAAACAAAAAACTTTACACTCCCTAAACTAAGAGTACCAATCAACTATTTACAACWTACTGATCTATTTTTAATGTTTTCTTAATGCCCAGATTTTAAAAAATGCGATGTATTTGTTTAATAAGTAAACTTTTATAAAAAAAAAAGAAACGTCAAACTTTGAGTTGTCTAAACATATAAGGTACATTTATTCAAACATTTCTCAGTGCAGAAGAAAGTAAAGAAAATGTAATAAACAAACGTGAGGGATTAAGTCTAACTTATTTGTACATATTTTTGACTTCCCTCACAGGTTCATCAATATTTTAATAAAGCAAAACATAGTTCACTCTTCACAGCAGGGCCTGAAAGGTAAAAAAAAWWAAAAAGCAWCTGTTTGCATTTGAAGAAAGAAAAAGGGGGAACCAATAAAACTGGGTTTAAGTGTAAGTAACATGTAGAACATTTTCACAGTTTCACAGGAGTGGAGCTGTTATAGCGCTCTTTTCAAAGCAACCAGACTCCTTTGAAAAAAGTGATAATTTTACCTCACAAATCGCACGCTTTGCTTCTCTGTGAAGGCATCAATCTTTAGATCCAAAACCGTTGTTGTTAAAAAAGATGCACACAGATGAGCTACAAATGCTTTTTACTTTCTTAAATAAATGGATTTAAAGAGAAACAGCTAATGGATTAAGTTGTTTTAAAAAAATGGAGATAATTTAGATTTAAACCAAATAAAGTTGTTTGGCCGTAAAGCCCAACGTTAATAACTTCCTCAGATGTAGTCGGTGTGTGTCTGGGAGAACAAATGGAAAGCATTATTTCCCTGGCAGAGTAATAAATGTTGTTAATTAGCAAGTGGAGCTTTATAAATGTGCACCTTTAAGTTCATGCAGCTTTAGTGTGGATCTGAACGCGACCACATAAGCAGCAGTCGTCTTAAACTAGATTTATCGGTTTGTATTTATTTTCAACTGATCCCGCTGCTAAAAMTAAAACTCTGTAGCTGTCTACCTCGTTCTCTTTTAAAACAATTTCCTTTTTCATGCTAACATTAACCCACTTTAGGTCAATTTGTTGATTCTTAAACGGACGTCCGGGCTGCGGGGGACGTTGCGCGACAGTTTTTGACAGCTTACCGACAAAAAATGAATAAAAAAAGGAGGAGTAAGAATAAAGAGAGAATTGCACCTGCCAGGGAGTTGCAATAGAATGCTGTGMTGCTGTGAGCCTGAGTGTCACAGGATGCCAGTGGCGGTTCATGATGAATGATTAATCAGAAATTACCTCACAGTGTTTTCTTTCRCTCTCTTCTCTCATTGTGATCAACAAATGATGTGATAAAAGCAGACGGCTGGGCTTCGGTCTGCTTTTATGTTTTGACGTATCATTACTGGAATGAACGCAGCTTCTCTGCAGTTGCTGGTGTGTATCATATGTGTGAATGTTTGAGAAATATAAATGTTAAGTAATTAAAAATGATCCAAACTGCTGTTTGAGTTGTTTTCTCATATTTTCTCATCTCTAAAAGGAGATTAAATTGTATTAGAAAGGCTGTGTTGAAGTATTATCTTTACTGTTTTGCAGTAAATTACAGTGAATGCTTATTTAAAATTGAGTAATAAAAAAACAACAACATAGCGCTTCTTCATGTAATGCATATCACCTGCTGCCTTTCATACCCAAACATTAGACTGAGATTATTTGAGTTGTGTTTTTGCCAGACCCTAAAAATTATGCTTATAATCATGCTCAATCTCTTAATGTCATGAGACATACTCCAGTTGTTGTGACTGACTCTCAAATATTACCACATCAAATTCTGTTTCAGTATTTGTAAAACTGACTGTATTTTAGCCATTTATTCACTGGCTGTTATTTATTAGCTGAGGTGGCTGTTTTTGAATTGCTCAGACTCCAAAAGTAATCAGCTAGAAACGTATGCCCTGTGTTTACTTTATAAAAAATGTCATTAAAAGCCATACAGTGGTTCATGAGATATTTTGCTAACAGACATACTGTACAAGGTTGACTCCAAAAGTTAATGTTAACATTTTAGGGGAAGAACTTGTGCAATGAGTAGTACTTACAGCTTCTGGTGTGACTGACTCACAGCTGCTACCACACAAAGTTTTAGCTTAATATTTGTGAAATTGACTGAGTTATAGTCCTTCTTGTGTTTTCTAATATCAGTTGGCTATGGTGGCCRTCTTGAATTGTTTTGTCTCCAAAATTCAAACTTTTGTAGAGGTTCATTCAGGGATTATTTCCTGAAAGTTTCATTAAAATCTATAAAGGGGTTCATGAGATATTTAGCTAACAGACAATCAGAGTTTAACTTCAAATCGTTCAAACATATTTTTAACAAAGATTATCTGTTAGTGCTCAAAATATGTGTTATGGATCGGTGTCAGCTACTACAGTAAATTTTGGGCCAATRTTTGAAAAAGTGACTGAGTTAGAGGGTTTTTTTAAGGTGAGTTGTGGCAGCCCTCTTGAAGTGGGTTGGGTTCAAAAGTTAATCAGATGCACAATCCATCCAATAAATAAGCTACTGTCTGCAAAGTTTCTTAAAATGTGTCCAATGGTTCATGATATATTTTGTTAAMAAACAGGTACTAAACAATTATTTTCAGCTTTCAGCGGTGGGTGATCATRAAAACCATAAATGACTGGTTATAGTTCCCCCCCCCAGCTGTCTGATCAGTGAATGGCAGTACACAAAGACCCTCTACTGGCTCCACCTGGTATTACACCATGAGCTGCTGATGTAAAAGGACGTTTTGAACATTTAAAATATTACTCAAATATTTCAACTTCGCTCAAACCAGCTTGATTTGCTGAGAACACACAAAACCTACAAAAATAAAAYAATAAAATTAAAAGCTGCTGGTTTTATAKCCCCCAGCTTTACTGTGTTGATATTTTAGTGCCGGTCATTTTATAGATTAATGTATTTTCAAATAAAAATGGTTTCAGTGCAGGAGGGCAGCAGTCTTGTGGGAGGGAGGCTGCTTTATGCCAAAAGTGCATATTTCTAAAACTTTTATCTTCAGCTAATTTTCTTTTTTGAGTTTTGTGATCATAAAAGTAGAAAAAACAACAAAGTCATTTTAGCCAATCTGAACGTTTAAAAGGAAATTTTGTCAGAACATACCCAAGGTGATATTTTGAAGAAAGCTGTGTTCRTGAACAGACTGAAACAAGCTTCTGTCTGCAGATACAGTAAAATATCTCCAATATAACAGATGCAAAATGCATCTTTGTGACATTTACTTGATTTTGAAAAACATTTTTCTTTAATTAAAGCTCAACATTTTTTTATCTCCCAACCCCAAACGATAAAAGGCGGGTGTCTGGGCGTGTATTTGAGTTTGTTAGCAAAATATTTCATGAACCTGTCAACAGATTTTATWCAAATGTGCATCTACAGCTCATTAACTTTTGGAGTCAATCCAATTTAAGATGRCTGCCAMAGCCAATCGGTGTTAGTCAAYACAAAAATGGCTATAACACCGTCARTTTTACAGTTWTATGTGGTCGTAGCTGAATTTCAKCCCCAAYACATAATCTGAGTGCTAAGAAATTGTGAGATTTTCTGATTTTAATGCAATTGTGAATRAAGGTATTTTCAAGGTTTGTACATAAAAGCTAAAATGTAAGTTTGGAAGATTATCTGAATTTAAAACGTTTCCTCAAGGAATGCAAGTCTTCAATTCTTTGCTTTTCTTCATAGTTTTGCAGATATTTTTGTCTCTTTGTTGGATTAATCTGCCCCTGGTAAAACAAAACRACATTAAACAAACAAAAACCCCAACATGTCCACATCATATGCTGACATCTACCACAAACGAAGAGCTGCAGGTGGTTGTGTTGGATCTGACCACACCCTGATCCTGATAAAGCAACATCTTGTATCCATCTTCAGAAAGCTCTACTTCTGTTATGATCATAAACTCTGCGTTCTGCTTTTTTTTCATCATTGAGTGGTTGTTTATTTAACTCTGCCTTCATTTTATTTTTTCTGTGAAAGAAATTCTAGCATAATCTCATCTGCRCACACTGTAGATTCCTGACTGCCATTATTGCACAACCGTACGAGCGTCTGTATACGCACCACCCCACCACACACACACACACACACCATCTGTACACTAGTTTTTATTGCAATACAATCTGCAGGTGTACTTTTTGTGGTTTTATTTTATGCCGTTTTGCACACTTTAATGTTATTTTATTGTTTGTTTCTCTCCTTTTTTGCTACTACTGTTATAAACTTCTTATAAAAAAATCCCACTTGTATGGTTTATTTGACACAGAAAGTCCTATTTGTTCCAATTATCTCCATGAAGATAAAAGTTCAGGCTACACTACAAATCAAGGTTCAGCTGGAGGACAAAAGTTCTCCGTTGTTGCTTTAAAGCACTGGTTTTCAATTGCATGGGCCACCAAAAGACTTTCTTTTTTAAAAWTTTATTTATTTATTTATTCTTTTTTTTGCTAGCAGAAAATATATATTCAAATTATTTTACTGTCACCTATGCTACTTTTAGTCATCATGTTATCAACTCTCYAAAGGGAGCAGAAGAGAAACCAAAGGCCAGATGTGGGAATTACCATAAATGCTAGAAAAGCTGTGCCACCTAAATTGAATTCTTGTAAATTGTAGAAAAKCAATCTACATATCAACATTTGTCTGGTTCAGTTCTGGCCCACATACCCCAAAAAATGATAGTCCTTTGTGGCCCAGATGTGGTTTGCCAGAGGTGGTCCATTCATGGGCCAGCACCACATAAACCAAACCACAACTGGGACAGCTATCTTTAAAAACAGTACCATCTCTCTGCCAGATCAGGCCTAAATCCAGTTAATAAACCACTTGCCATGCCAGTAGTGCCAGCTTGACACCAGATCTGGCCCACAATTGTCTGYTATACTTGCTAAGATTACTTACACCAAACTGTAGACAAGCTATGCTACCTAAAATAAATTACCATAAATGCTAGAAAAGCCGCACTGCCTAAACKAAATAACTGTGTATGTGTATTTATTTATTAAAAAGCTGTTCTATGCAACACAAATTATTAGAAATTCTTTGAAACCCGTGCCTCTAAAATTGAATTACTTTAAAATGTAAAAGAAAAAAGACTGCAGCATTTAAACTGAATTACCATACATATGGGCAAAACTCTTCTGCATTAAATAAAAGAATACATCATTGTAGAAAAGTTGCACCCCTAAATAAAAAAATAGATAAAAGCAATGTTTTAAAAGTAAAAGCAGGCACTCAGTGTGGCACTCAGGGGCAGAGCCAGGGGGTGGCCAGGGGTGGCTATAGCCACCATATAAAAAAAATCCCTCCCCAACCAGGGCTTTGCCAGCAACATTTTAACAATTTTATTTYAAAGAATGTTAATCTCAATTACCGTAAAGGCAGGAAAAGCTGTGCCATGTCATACAAATTACTGTAAATGYGGGAAAACTTGCACCACCTAAAATGAATGAAAATTTCTGAGTATATCTTTAAGATAAAATCATCCAGCTTGCCCTGTTTTGGGTATAGTTCCATTTTACTTTGAGCTTAGGTCACACTGTAATCCCAGGATCTTGAGCCCAATTTTAAAGGATTACTTTTTTCAGTCTGACTTAAAGCTTTTTTTTCACCAACATTGTTGCCTCCCTTTAAAACTATGAAGCTAAATACCACTGTGATGACACGCTGCAGTACTACCCTCCCTGTTAGGCACGGTTCCAGGTTGCAGAATTAATTTCACATCTGATTCTATGTTGCTTTTTAGTTTCTTATCAAGAAAATGTGTTTTCTACGGCTTTAGTTTTAATCCTTTGATTGTTTTTTTTCCATAGTCTCTTGTGGTTTGTGTGTGAGCTGCTTTATGCAGATATGGGTTTTACTAAAATTTACATACAAATAGAAAACCCTGACAACTGCCACAGTGATTCTTTAACCCTTTTTTTCATATATATGTGCAATTTGAAATATGAGTCGTTTGGCCCCATTTTTCTCGTTTTTCTCTCCTCATCTGTCAGTTGCTCCTTATTTGCATACAAGTTCAAAGCTTGTGCTTCAGGATATCTGGTATTTGATTCTATTTTCTTTGTTTTGTTTTGTTTTTAACTCCGAAATAGAAACTTGAAATTCAAGTTCGCAATGGGTGTGCTAGTTAAGCGTTCATGTATTATCTGCGCATCCTGGTTTATGCAAGCGAGAGCTCTGACAAGCATTTCTTGTCTTTTCACTGATACGACTGCTTGACCCACAAGAGATAGCTGTTAGATGTTTTCACAGATGATCTGACACCAAAGCTCTTCTGGAGCTGTGAGCAGAATTCCATTCAAAAGGATTCCTTGACAGAAAATAAAAGCCTTTCTTGTTGCAGACATGAGGAATCGAGGTAAGACTTGACTTCAGAACTGCTAGTTTTGGTTGTCTGACTCCTAATCGTCATCTGGGTTTATTTTTTTTCCTTCCTTTTGGCAGCTGTTCTGATGCTTACTGCTGCAGCTGTGTTCCTCTTCATCACCATCAGGTTTTTTATGAATTCGGTTGATGAACATGAGAAATCGAAAAAAAAATTTAGTGAGCAAATTTCTTTTTTCTGATTTAAAATCTTACACCCTGAACATTTTGTGTCATCTCAGTTTCACAATCTTCTTTCTCCCCCTTTTTTTTTCCTTTCTAAGGGTTTTATGAAATTAAACGAAACCTTGAAGCAGGTTAGTTTTTTCCCCCAGTTTGGAACACATTCAGGCACACATTTGCTCTGTTTTAGGTTCAGTTTAATATCAATTTACAATTTTATTCTTTCTGATCTACTTCTTCAGATAYGGACACATCAAAACCAAAGTGCAACCTCCCCAGAGTTTGTCCCGAGGACCACTATGCTTTTAGACTTCGGAGYGGCGCTGCTAACGTTGTTGGGCCACAGATCTGTTTTGATGGAAAAAAGTCGGTATTAAAAATAAGTTATTACCAAAAGAAAGAAAACCAACAACACAGTAAATTTGCTCATGTTTGTCTGTTGTCTCAACAGCATCATGAGTAACATCTTAAACAACGTGGGACCAGGACTGAACATGGTGATTATTAATGGTAAAAAGCTTCCCTGTAGTTTGCTGTTGCAACTAAATATAATATTTGAAAGGAAAAAAAGTTATAATATTGCGCTCAAACATTTGTTCCTAAAGGTCTTGCCTTGTGTTTCATTTTACCTGCCGAACAGAATGTCTATTGTGCTTGTGTGTCTGTTCCTAAAATATCTCATAAAGTATGTCACAACTACATGTAACACAGAAAGTAAGTCATTAGCTGTACACAGGGCGGGCCCSAGCCAATAAGCAAGATTTCAGATGACACCTCTTGTGCAATTTTTTAAGCACATTATGTACATCCACATGCTAAATGAAATAGTTTTGTCCTTGATATTATTTTCCATCTTTAGAAACCATGTTGTCCAAATAAAATAGTTACTATAATTTATTTGAAACAGAATACCACAAGTCTACTCCCTACCTGACAACCTTTTCTGACAGCAATGAAGAACACCTGTTCATGTTAACCAGCAGCTATGGAGTGAAGCAGTTCTAGGGGGGTCCAGAGGTACACTCGCCTGAGACATTTTGTAAAAGATCTATTTAAAACTACATTTTCCAGCCATTTTGAAGAGCATTTGACTCAATTCTTGGGTTTAATGAAACAACATGAAAATCAATACTTCATGAAAATTGAACATTGAAAACCAGACTTGAACCTGAACTTTATCTGAGATCAAAACTGAAACTTCCATTATCCTTTTTTTTCCATTTACACACTGAGCACCAGTTTTGACTTCATCATGATACTTTTATCGCAAAATATCTTCTGAACCATACAAGCTCACGCAGGAGCAAATCAGGCTAAGAAACCCACAGAACATGTTAGAAAACTTAAACCTGAGTATCCAGTGAATGGAACAGACTAAATGAACTATACTCTGATAAAAAGTTATAGAATTTTTTTTTCCTCCTCCATTTGTGGTGCCCCCTGGGTGGATGGCGCCCTTAGCATTTGCCTATACTGCCTATGCCACAGGCCAACGGGTCTAATTGAAACAATTTTACAGATATTAAGCTTAAATTWGCCATTTTGTCATTCATGACATACTCTGAGCATGACATCTTTTTATATTAGACATGTTATTTTTCAAGGTTTGTGTACATTCTTGATATTTTTGGTCGCTGTTTTTCCATTTGCCTGGATTGTAAACCCCCTTTTTTTTTTYCAAAAAACAGGTGAAACTGGAGCTATAGAAAAAGTTGGCTATATCAACGTGATAACAGGAAGTATGGTTTTAAAACATTATTTGAATGAAACAGACATTTAAAGCATTGCCTAACCTTTAGTTTTCTATCTCTTTGAACAACAGAGAGGGCCGACATTCTGGCAAGTTTGAAAGAGATCAAACCAGGAAAGATCGTATTGGTGGCCTCGTTTATCAACGCAGCAACAAAGTAAGACCAAATTGTTTCATTTCACCATTTGTGAAGTGATCCAGTGCCACAAAATGTGACACTTTCTTCCCTTTGTGCTGCAGAATGACAAGACAAATGAGGAACATCTTTGTGGATATGGGGAGCAGTTTGATCCATTCTGTCCGACACAGAGACAACTGGGTGTTTGCTGGAAGGTCTGGGGCCAAAATCAAAAGCAACTTTGAGAAGGTGAACAAACCCTTTCAGTGCTGCTTTATTTGTTCTATTTGTGTCATCTATTTTTGAAAATTGCTAAAAAGGAAAGCAGGATGATTAAAACAAGTTATTCTTTCCCTTCTCACCTGCCAGCAAGCCGTTAATGATGAGAAAATCAACGCTTTTGATGGATGGCCACAGATGGTGGAGGTGGGCGGCTGTTTCCCAAGAAACCTGAATGCCACACAATGAGCTGCAACAAATTAGAGATAGTATTTTTTAAATGTCTTTTGTTGTTGTTTTAAATCAATGGACTTCTGAGATTCCCTTGTAAAAAGACTTAAGCCAACCATTGGTACTCAGAATCATTGGCACCACTGATGTAACTACAAGACCTTGACATCTTTAGACAAAAATGTTTTATTTCAGTAATCCTTACTGTAAAAATGTATAGGAACAAACTGCATTTTTTTGTAGTTATACAATAAAATATACCTTAAACACAATTATTTGCACTCTTTTGATGACTTGTAAGTCGTCCTAACCCTCCTGTTAGGTTYGTTCTGCAGTTTAGGCTTTTGTGTTCCTTATCAAGAATGACAAATCCAGTTATTTCAAGTATAAATCCACAATAACACAAATATTGTCACCTTACCTAATGCTATAATAAATCTTTCCATCAACTTGTTTTCTTTTAAATCTTGTTTGAATTTTATTGCCTGTGGCCTCAATAATCAGAGCTCATGCAACAATGTTTTAAGTAAAATCGAATTTGTTGTCAAAATAATCCATGTGTGCTATTTATCACAGATTACTATGTGTCAAAGATTGTCGTAGACGTTTGTTTTTAAATTGTTTCAAAAATTTTTAATAGAAAAAATGAATATCTTTTGTGTCCTTGTCTAATAAAAGAGGGCAGAGACCCAGAACAATAGCTGAAAGAAAAAAATGAATGAATGAATGAATGAATGAATGAATGAATGAATGAATGAATGAACAAGGCACATAGCAATATTACTGTCTGGTTTCTTAAACAACATCTTTGCCAACTGTTGGATGAATTGTTCATCAAGACACTTGACACAAGGAATGAAAAACAAGCAGCAGATCAGATAACAGATTTATTTACTTGCAGCAAGGAATTCTTATGCAGCTCTTTGCAAACTAGGTAAACAGTATAGGAAGTTAAAGATTCATAGTTGGGCTCTTCACTTTTAAAAAACATTTCTGAGCTCAACTTCTTCATACCATGTTTCTTCTACGTRCTCATTATAAAAATGGTGGCAATAGTCAGTAAAGAGATTAACAAACAGATCAGCATTAGAGCCCTTGTRACTAAATGCATCATAATGTTTTAGATCAGTGGTTCCCAAACTTTTCAGCTTTTGACCCACAAAATACCAGCAGTGGAGCCCTGTGGCCCCAGCTGTTGTTGCATRAACATTGTTTTCACGTCAAATAAATGGGCACAGTAACAATATTTATTACACTCTTTTTGTCCATTTTAAGTACACTTACTTTACTTTTTTGTGACAACAAAGGCAAAAAAATGTTAGTTGTCATTTTCTTAGTGTAATTAATTCAGAAAAAAAACTTTTCAGGACCCCATCTTGATGTTTTGTGACCCCACTGTGGGTCCTAACCCCAACTTTGGGAACCACTGTTTCAGATCACAATTTCACCATCACTAACAAAAGCAGAAAGGATCTGTCAGATGTCACAGTTTTTATGACAGATGCACATGTTGGACAGCACATGCTGATAAATGCATGAACTTTGCATAGAATAAAATATATTCTCACTCTGATATTCTGACGGCAGCCTCAGCAGGATCCTCTTTGTTCATTACTGGACTGGTCCACATCGATGGTCTCTTGGTCTGAATTTTACTTCATTTTCATCTTCTGACACTTTCTTCTCTACAGCATCTTTCATGTCAGGGTCTTGGTCCAAAGTAGGATGGAGAGCATCAATAACAGCATTTTGTTTGGTCGTGCTGACTAAGAACTTAAAATCCTTTGTATACTAGAGCTACCGGGAGAGTCCTACATACACTGAAACAATGTTTGGGAGAATGCCAACAAKTGTGGTGGTTCCATGGAAGTTAATACAGAAGGTGTGTGAACATGGTTTTGTTTCTATTTTTTGACCTTTTCTAAAACCACATRTACTTGYCAGGRTAAGTAGCCCTTATGAAGACACAAACCAGGTCCTAATATGGTGGAACATCATTGGTGGGTTTGAGGAGAAGTTTAGGGTCAAAGTAGAAGTTGAGGGTGGGTTAGATTAGGCACGTACTAGTAACAATTAATTTCACTCAGTTTTTAGAATAGTGGACCAGATTAGTTTTCTGAATTGGAGTCTGAATGTCCAGTCTATGTGCTTTGTGGACCTTAAAAGGCTTGTGTCTCCAGAGTGTTTTGGGATGAGCACTGCAGGAATACATGGTGTTGGTAACACTTTAAAGGTTAGCCGGTCTCTGCAAAAGACCAAAGTCAGTATTGGCTGCCATTTTTCGTCAGTCCCATTTGGGGTGTTCGTGGGCCGGTGCTGAAAGCCCCAGTTTATCGGAGAGGAGGGCGTCTGCTTTGGGAACCTCAAGGTCTCATCTCTGCTTCGTTTCGCGGATGATGCGGTTCAGCTGGACTCTTCAAACCATGACCTTTCAGTGTGCACTGTGGTGGTTGGCAGCCGAGTATGAAGCAGCTGGAATGAGAGTTCGCTCCTCCACATCTGAGCCCATGGTTCTCAACCRGAAAAAATCTCCCTCCGGGTTTGGGGTTAGTTTCTACCTCAAGTGGAGGAGTTCAAGTGTCTTGGTGTCTTGTTCGGGATTCATGACAAATTGAAAGGAGAGATGAGGCGAGGAAATGAATGTTCTTCCAAAAAAAAAAAAAAAAACTACGATTCACCTAAATACTTCGTATTCTCCCAAAATGTAATGTGTTAACTTCTACTACTGCTGTATATGTAATGATTTTGTTTTGGCTGCTGTTTTTCTTTTTCCTTAATCCCCTTTCTTCTATCTACTGAAGCAGTGAGAAATTAAGCTCAGATGCGTGCAAAAACTCTGTCCTGCCTGAGCCGCAGCAGGTGTTTAAGCAGGCACTAAATCTGGAGCCGTGCTGAGGACCTGGCAGCCACCCATGGCAGGAAGGTAAGTTTGCTCCCATCTTCCTCATTTAGCTTATTTCTTCATCAGACATAACATGTGAGTCATTTCACAAAACAACATTAGGATAATCTTGCAGATGCATCCATGTAGCAAAGGATTTATTTTGTTTTTGAGAAGATTAAAAACATAAAAGGAAAAAAAAACTATCTCGCAATATATTCTGTGTCATGACTTCGGTATACAGGATTAYCCACATATGAGACTTAAAACTAATACTTTTATTTCCCTTTTTTTCTGCACTTGTCTCTACCTTTGACGTATTTCCCAAAAGGAAGTGAATGCTTGAACTAAGAGCAGGTCTTTATCCGACTGAAAAGACGCCCACTGAACTGTGAGCCTTGGAGACTGTTTATCCTGTCATGTCCTATTAATTCCTCTCCACACAATCTCCTCAGTGTGAGATTGGCCAAACAGCAGGACTCCCCCTTCATCAACCAAACAGCCGTTGGCAGTGGTATAACCATTAAAGTGCTTCAAGCACTTCTCCAGATAATTTGTCTTCAAGGCAGCTGATTTGCTGCCGTCTTAATGAAGTTTTAATGTGTTGGAGTTTGAAAGCTGGAATTTACATACATATTTGTATACATATGTATATATATATATATATATATA
>NW_013952437.1:1800799-1808653 GCF_001266775.1 Austrofundulus limnaeus
ATATATAATATCTTTATGGCAGTTTGTGTTGGTTCAGACTCTGTTTGTAGTTAGATGTGAATATTTCTTTCACAGGTCAAAAACGTGACATGCACAACTGGTTTTCTATAAAACAATTGCACTCAAAGACAGATGTGTTCGATTTACTTAACCAAGTTATGTCAAAAAAATTCCATTCAAACGAGTTACGCAAGTGTAAAGCAACTTTCAAATTTTCTATTAAAAAATGGGAAAGTTGCTTTACACTTACTCAACTCAGGTGAGTGGAAATTGTTGACATAACTGGTTTAAGTAAATCCAACAATCTGTTTTTTTGAGTGAGGTCATGCAAGACTTTAGTGTAACACTTTATCACTGTTAGCAAAATATATTTTAAACCACATGTCCAACTCTAACATTTGCAGTCAACCCTATTCTAAACTTTGGTGTTCACACATTAAGCAGGTCATTATCAATTCCTTTAAGAAATTAATTTTAGTCGTAGCTACTTTTTTTGGAACACCCTGCTGCAGCTCAGATTTTTTCCTTCTTTGTTCAGATTCAAAAGTATTTTAATCCAACATTGTGCACCACAAATGATGGAATTTTACAAWGAGAAATATTTTTTCTACAATAAAACGATTAATTATTTGCCTACTCAGTCTTTCACATGCTGGTGAACCTGCTCAACCTCTTTGAGTTGCTCTTTTTCTTTTTTTTACCTTTTATGCTGCCAAGTGTGAATAGTTAAAAAAATTATGCAACTTACTTGTTGGCCTTGAATGAGCAGTTTACAAATATAATTATTTCAGTCATTACCTAATTATTTAATAGAGTTTCCACAATGTTTCAGTTTATTTTACTTCACACTGGTTGAATATTTTATTAAACAGAAAAGACAGAGAACCAGCAGCTGAGCTGTCCTGTTTGAATCCCACAGAGGAAATAATTCTTGTTTCGTCAATTAATTCTGCTCAAACGACATCAAATGAGAAACTTGGGATGTATCAAACTGTGTCTTATTTTATCCCTTCATTTATGAGGCGGCATTTCACCTTGCTTGGTCGCTTGCTTTACTGGACCTGAAAACATAACGTCTTACATTTGTCTGGCAGTTTTATGATAGAGCTTTGTTTTGAAGTCTGTACAATACACCACACAAAAGGCAGGCAATGATCTCACTTGTGTATGTGCAAGTTTGTGTCTGACTGTTAGCAAAATATCTCATGAACCACCACAAGAATTTTAATAAAACTTTCAAAAAGTAATCATTGGATCTATGTCTACAGTTGATTACAATTTGGATTTAACCCAATACAAGATGGCCACCCCAGCTGATCAAACTTATCAAACACAAACATGGCTTTAACACTGTCAGTTTTACAGATAATGAGCTGAATGTTGGTGTCCTGGTAGCTGATAGTCATCCCCAACACTTASCGCACAAAGTGATAGCACAAATTATTTCTATAAAACTTTGTTAATAACTTTTGGAGCCAATTCTTTTTGTCTGTTTGCAAAATCTTTCAAAAACCAGTGGACAGATTTAAAAGAAACTCGGAAAGTAACAATTAAATGTGCATCTATGATTGGTCACCTGAAGAACCCATTTGATGGAAAATAAAAGTGACTTTACATCTGGTTATTTTTATATGAAGCTGAAATTAGGTGTGGTAGTAGCTGGAAGCCATCCTCAGTACTTCCTCTGAGCTCAGAATAGGTCAAATGAGATCTTTGTTTAAAATGTCAGTATGCAAACTTTCATATTTTAATCTTTTACATACTAGTGTTCTGCAAAAGATAAAGTAAGAGGATTTTGTATTATGTTATATTATGAAGCACTTGACCTCTCTAGCTATTACTGGGGCATTGAAATTCATAAACATTATTATAAATGTAAAAATATTGAATGGTTCTTGCTGTAAGGCGGCAATATGCTAATTGCTTAACCTGCCGGGCATCCATAATGTTGGTTATTGTTCTAATGCTCACCCTGAGCAGGCAGGTTAAAGTATTTACCTCCTCTGTATTGTTTGTGTATGAGGAATCAGAATTAAAATCTGTGTGGCTTTTTGCCAAAAAACACCGGATAGACATTAATGTTTTTAGAATAAGTATATTTGTTTTTATTTTAGCTGTATCTGAGAACTTTGTTAAGAGATTTTTGTTGGATTTTTGCTTCCAGTCTGTCAAGTTTTGCAAGAAGAAATCAGAAGAAGGAGAAGGAATCACCTGGCTCACCAACTGTGGGAAGGGCCAAAAGAATTGGGCGCAGTGTGTGATGGGCAGGAGGCGAGGACCCTGGTGGTCTGATCCTCGGCTACAGAAGCTGGCTCTAGGGATGTGGAATGTCACCTCTCTGGTGGGGAAGGAGCCTGAGCTAATGTGTGAGGTTGAGAGGTTCTGACTAGATATAGTTGGACTCACCTCGATGCACCGCTCTGGCTCAGGAGCCAGTCTCCTTGAGAGGGGTTGGGCACTCTTCCACTCTGGAGTTGCCCTTGCTGAGAGGTGCCAAGCAGGAGTGAGCATACTTATTGCCCCCCATCTTGGTGCCTGTACGTTGGGGTTCACCCCGGTGAATGAGAGAGTAGCCTCCCTCTGCCTATGTGTGTGAGGACGGGTCCTGATTGTTCTTTGTGCAACAGTCCTAA
Organism: Austrofundulus limnaeus; assembly: GCF_001266775.1. Lineage (NCBI taxonomy): Eukaryota > Metazoa > Chordata > Actinopteri > Cyprinodontiformes > Rivulidae > Austrofundulus > Austrofundulus limnaeus. Next base: position 1,803,433 of record NW_013952437.1, read on the forward strand.
CAGCAGTTCAGATTACCCACCCTTTKTGGAGTCCTTGGAGGGGGTGCTGGAGGGGCAATGAAAATGAAACCTGGAGAGGTCTTTTGTGCTCGTCATAGATTGTCCATAACGAACACCATGGGTCGACTTTCCAATCTCTGGTGCTGAGGTCAGTGAGGTGGTTAAAAAGCYCCTCGGTGGCAAGGCRCCAGTGGTGGATGAGATCYGCCTGGAGTTCCTTAAGGTTCTGGATGTTGTGGGATTGAGTTGGTTGACGCGACTCTACAATATTGCGTCAACATCAGAGGTAGTTCCCCTGGATTGGCAGACCGGGGTGGTGGTCCCCCTATTTAAAAAGTGGGGCTGCAGAGTATGTTCCAACTACAGGGGGATCACACTTCTAAGCCTYCCTGGTAAGGTCTATTTAGGGGTCCTGGAGAGRAGGGTCCGTCGGATAGTCGGATCAGATTCAGGAAGAGCAGTGTGGTTTTCGTCCTGGTCGTGGAACAGTGGACCAGCTCTACACCCTCAACAGGGTCCTGGAGGGTGCATGGGAGTTYGCCCAACCAGTCTACATGTGTTTTGCGGACTTGGAGRAGGCGTTCGACCGTGTCCCTCRGAGAGTTCTGTGGGGGGTACTCTGAAAGTATGGGGTACCAGGCCCATTGATATGGGCTGTTAGGTCCGTGTACAACCAGTGTCAGAGGCTGATCTTTGTTACCGATTCTGTTCATAACTTTTGTGAGCCAAGGCGTTGAGGGGATCCAATTGCATCTCTGTTTTTTTTTGCGGATGTGTGGTTGGCTTCATCAGATCGTGATCTCCAACTCTCACTGGAGCAGTTTGCAGCTGAGTGTGAAGCAGCCGGGATGGGGATCAGTGCCTCCAAATCCGAGACCGTGGTCTTGAGCCGGAAAAGACTAGTGTCTCCTCCRGGTTGGGGAAGAAGTCCTGCCCTAAGTCTGTTGTGGCTGTATAGTTCTCCTGTTTGTTTAATGAATACTTTGTAAAAACCAATAGGTCTTGTTTCTTCAGACTATAATCTTAAACATTAATCATTTAATTAAGTGGAAAAACAGGTTTTTCAACAATATAAGATTTAATGTTACAACAAATAAATAATTAGCCAAACACAACTTATCTTAATTCTTGTGCTGTTTATTTTCTCTTTGGTGCAGTCATATCCATAAATAGGGTTGCCATGATTAATCGATTAATCGACGACTGATCGATTATTAAAATAATCGATGACTAATTTAATAATCGATTAATCATTTTCTTTTGTTGTTGTTGTTCTTTACTTTGTTTTTCTCTCCAGCTTTGACACCTTCCACTGCCACCATCTACCTTTCTGTCCTTGACACACATGCACAGTAGTGGTAACTGGGGTAGGCCGTGGAYGTCACAAGACATTATACAGACAGGCTCTGGTATCATGGCTACCTGACAACAGAGCTCAAAGTGTGGGATCATWTTAAGAAAATGAAAGAGAAACCTGTGCAATATCTGCAGAGCAGAACTTTCCTTCCACAGCAATTATTTTTAGTTAGCATATAGCTAAAATCTAACGATGGTTATATAATAGCAGCTGCATTCTGACGTGATAAGCTGTATGTTTAATATTCAATTAACGTATGATCYGATTAGTCGACTAATGGAATAAATAATCGGTGATTAATCGATTATTAAAATTATCGTTTGTGGCAGCCCTATACCAAATTCACAGTTTTGACTAAATTGCAAGCTTTAAATAACTATGAATGCGTTTTTTTATCTTTTAAAAATGATTTAAATACTCGCCATGATCAAAAATCTTTCTGAACAATCTTTTAATCTTCATGAGAGTTTTCATTCATCCCCTCTCCCCCCTATTTTTGAATGTGGTTTCTGTTCTGTCTTGGTTTTTTGTTTCAGTAAATGTTTAAACTGTGGTTTCACGGGATTCATTTTTAGGTAAAAGGATTTACACAGTTTCTTTTCTTTTCTTTTTTTTTCCAGCTTCTGTGACGCAGTTGCATCAATATAAATGAGAGATTGAGTTCCCAGAGCTTCAGCTGCAGAGTGAGRAGGAAGAGGAGGAGGGTAATCTAATCAGATCCCACAAACCTCTCAGTCATTAAACCGCCTCCAGGAAACACCAGGAGCTCCACAAAGAGCTGAGGATGATGCACAATAGGTCGAGCAAACACAACAGAAGTCACACCCTAGATTTAATATTTCTGCAAATGATATGTGTCTTTTTGTGTTTCTGATTAAAGATTGGTCTGAGGGGGGAAAATGAATAAGCCTGAAAGAGACAAAAAAATAAATAATAAATAAATAATAATAATRAAATGTTTTATCTACTCACCAAGGCAAATAAATACTTACAATATTGTTCTAGTCACGTGTATTATTGGTGAATATTGTTCATATTTGGCTAAATAAATATCCCATGGTAATCATAATTTTTATTCTGACAGCTACTTTCTCTAAAAACACTGAAACGCTTTGAAAAAACAACATTTTGCCAGTTAATGAAATTGATTGTTGTTCCACAGTCAGCCACTGGAGGGCAGTCTCATCCAGGCTTTGCTCCTGTACTAAACGTATTCATGTCCAGTAGTACATCATATCTGTTCTAATGTTCTGTTAAGGTTAATACAGTTTCCATGGAAATGAACTTAGACATGCACACCACATTAAAATAACATGTTCATTAAAACTGCATTATGATGCTGTTCACAGGGGGTTCTATTGGGTTTGACTCTGCTGTGGACGTCATTGCTCTTTTAGGTTCTCTTATATACCAGAAACAATAAATTGAACATGAACATTCACCMCCTTTATGTAGGTAAGTACTGTGTACTTACCTGGTACAGACTGGATATTACCGGTACAGGGCACTAGAGGTAAATAGAGGACAAACAGTGCTAAAGTTTGCATTAATATTTTTGCTTGTTGAATTCGACAAGGTGGCAGATTCTGACTGTGCATCTATAAGAAACACATAAATGCTAAAATCATGATAATGTCACATTATGCATGATTCATTATTTAGACTGACATTTAGAAAAAACACTATCCTTATTAAATCAGTCATCCATTTGTGTTTCAGCTAAATTTATTTTATGAATGTTGCATTTTCTATTATATGCCTTTAAGAGCAAATAAATTGCTATAGTTTATGGTGCCCTTGTTTTTTTTAATGGATTTAATCTGTTGTATAATTGTAGTTATCTTTTTTCCCAGAGTTTTTCAGTTTTCCCCCTGCTGCTCTTGTTCAGTATGTTTCAGTAAAACTGTTTCTTGGCTCATGCTTGCCTCCTGCATGTCTGAATTTAGGTCCTTCTTCCAACATCCACCTCCAAACCACAGCAGTTATTGTCACGACAACACACACACACACATACACACCTACACACAGACACATACATGCACACACACACACAATGCATAGACAAGGAAGTTTTATTTCATTTCCTGCAGTCGTATATTTGTGGGTACAAATTGTATTTTCTCACATCTTTTTTCAGTAACCCATGATGCATTGCATCCATACATTTGTAGCTCAAAACAGCTTTTACAAAAAAAAGGATATACAATATATACTTATATTTATATTTATATATATAATAATATACATGTGTTTCTTTCTGCATTTAAATGTGTTTTTTTTTTCTTTTGATGAATTTTAGAAGCTTTTAAAAAACACACAGCCAAGTGGAAAGAAAGGTTGAACAGAAAGTCATTACCCAACATGTAATAGCCAGGTTATCAAAGTCATCAACTTTGGCTATCGTACACTTAACATGAAGCCCTTCAAACACAGTTTGCATATATTCCACAATTAGAGTCATGTAAATCCAGAGTGAYTGGCTTCTTTTGCTGTACTATGGACCCGCATGTAACAAGTATCACAGGTGGAACAAAAACACATCAGAAACAAGGGGTTGGTTTGTGGATTAATTCAGGTTTTCTTTAAAGCTTTTTTAAAAAAAAAAATAAGCGTCAGAGCGTATTTTGCTTTTATGATAACATGATATGAATTATATTAGGATTAGAGGATTTTAACTTTGTAATAAATATGTTCTGTGCAGTATATATTTTTTGCAGAATCATTCTTAAAAAATGAAAAGCAAAAATAAACATCCTCATTTTTCTGTGTATGGCTTCAATACGTAYGTCTTCAGCTCAGGACAACTGACAGAGGGCTCGTGCTTCCTGCATACAGTATATGGGTTTTTCCCTTGTCTGTCTGTTAGCAAAATATCTCATGAACCACTGAACAGATTTTAATAAAACTCTCTACAAACTCTCAACAGCTAATTAACTTTTGGAGTCAGCTCGATTCAAGATGGCTGCCACAAATAATGAAACAAAAATGGCTATAAATCAGTCGTTTTTAAAGATATTAAGCTGAAATTTGGTGTGGTAGTAGCTTGGACTTATCTTCAACATATACTCTCAGTACTAACAAAACACATAAGTTCTTTGTTTAAAACCCTGGCATGCAAGGCTGCAAGTGACGAAGCTGCTTTCAGTGAAATTGTTTTGCACTGAGGTTGATATGGTTTTTTTTTTTCTACCAGGGTCTTAGTATCAGGAAAATGCAAATAAAGCAAGTGAAAGAGCAGCGTTGTAAACAAACATAGTACAGGAAAAAGTGTCACTCAGACTGTCACAGTCAATGCAAATGATAAGTCCACTGTGCTGTGTTGCATTTTGTCAACAGCATTTCTTCTGGTGTTCATCACTTCACATTATAGAGCTCAAAATTACATCTTTTTTTTCCTCAATACAACATAATAAGAATAATCGTGTGTTTATACTAATTGATCATCATTCATGTAAACATATTTAACCAGGTCATGCAAACAGTAGACCAAAACTTCTTCCACTAGAGGTGCACAGCACAGAGCAGGCGGAGCACCCAGACTGAGATCCCTCCGACTCAACGTGAGCCGGAATCGGGCCAGAATGAGAGACGGACAGCTGGCGACTGTTTGGTCTCTCGTCAGAAATAGAATGAACAGAACGAGCGTGGTGTAACGTAATGAAAACTGTCCTCMTGGCATGATGAGAGCTCATGGATATGAGGACTCATATGGGGATCTCAGTTTGAGCCTCTGGTAACAGAATAGCCATAAAAAAACAAACAAACACAAGAGTCTTCTTTTGATATTCATACATTTCAGTGTGTGTGTGTGTGTGTGTGTGTGTGTGTGTGTGTGTGTGTGTGTGTGTGTGTGTGTGTGTGTGT
>NW_013952437.1:1808663-1814791 GCF_001266775.1 Austrofundulus limnaeus
GTGTGTGTGTGTGTGTGTGTGTGTGTGTTTTCCCTGACAGGAAGCATGCAGACACTTCAGGTCCAAACCAGCCATCACAAACCCAGTCTGAGCCAGAATATAGAATCTAAAACTCCAGATTCATCTTTAAATTATTATTATTTTTTCAACAAAAGTAGGTAAATACTTCTAACACTTATAGCTGAACAGAAAAAATGGGTTGTTTTCAAATTATGTCTCAATCTCTCAGTGTTTTTAATCCCAAACATAAGAAAGTCATCAAAATTACTTAATTTCATATACATTTTATAACCTTATCACCTTTTAAACTTTTGATCTTGTATTCAGCMCAAAGATTACACACAACTAAAAAGCAGTAAAGTAAATTATAATTTGACTGAAGTAGACTTAAACTAAAAATAATTGGAACAAAATGAAACACAATTGGTCTGAAATGGTCTTGAGTTGATTTATGAATAGTCTTTGAGGGGCAGTTCAAATAGTTCACGGTAGGGTTTTGTGGAAATATCTTACCTGTCATAGATAGCTCTTTGACAAGCCTTTGCTTGAAGAACAGTTTATTTTTGARCTAGTTCAAGTGGAGATGCCATCTTGAAATATCATTAATCTCACAAATTTCATAGTGGCTCGTGCAAACGTGCCCTATAAAACCTTTATACAACCCTCAGTTTCACATGACACTGTTATTTACACAGAATCATCTTTAATAAAAACTGCCCCAGGATGCAGAGGAAATGCTAGCGGTTAGCTTTTACACTTGTGCATAACGATCAAATTCTGTGTAAAAATAATGTAATGTGAATTTAAGACTTGTAAAAAACATTTTAAGGTAAAATCGTAGCAGTCTTCCTCGGTCGACTCGTAGCCCTGTTCAGATTATCTGTTAGCTTGTCGATTCGATCAGCGTTAAACTCTATGTAACCAAACTAAAGTCACTCAAATATCCATCTATAAACAAGCTTTCCACAGAACTCCATTTCAAAAGATCCAATCTATCCCTTTAAAATAACTTTTTTCTTGAGTTGCTAAATAAGTTGAAAAAAATGCACACTGTTGAAAGCCATTTTCCATTTTCTTGATTAGCGAGTGCAGCTGCATTACCACGTAAAGAGTAAAGCAACGTGCAGGAGTAGATTTCCTTTGAAATAGCAATTTTCTTTGTGCCCTTTCTGGTCAGATGTTTCAGAGAAAATTGACAGTAATGTAGCGTGTGTAGTTCAGGTGGATGTAAACGCACAACAGTTGTGATTAGAGGTAGAGGTGACACATAATGGGGATGATAATTCTAATGGAGGACGTAGCTTTGATGCCTGATCTTTGATTGTAAAATCCTTCTGAAGGAAACATCCTGATCCGCTTGTAATGTAAACACTGCCAAAAGGCCACACTTTCTTCTTCTATGACTGAATGCTTCAGCAGCAGAGGATTTCTTGAGGGCAATCAAACAGTTAGACCTTCTGCATGCTTGAAGCAGATTTGTATACCGTCTCTGCGACATTAAAACTTGTCTTTTTTTTTTTTTACTTGCAGCATGTGTTGTCCACTCTGTTAGAAGGGACCTGAAAGCTGGGGACATGCTTTGGAGGAAACTACCTAATATCTACTCTGCATTCTTGGCCAGACTGGGTGGATGGGCTCTGGGATGCTCCAGGGATGGACTCAGATGCGACTGGTTGGCCGGCAGCAGTAAGCGCAGCTTCTCAGGCTGTCCCGGTCGACGCTGCCCTCGTTGCTTCCACGACGACCGTCATCGTAAGGGGACACTGGATGTCAGAGAGTGAGATTTCAGTCCAGTTCTTGTCATAATTATAGTAAATGCATAAAGGCACACTTCCTAAAACTTTAACTTGTAGACGTGTTTAACCCAGTTTTGTTGACCTGTTTTCTCAACAATTAGTAAAATGAGTTCTGCCTGATGAGCGTGGATTTTTTACCTCATGTTTTACCTTCAGCGCTCATGAWCCCACTGTTTTATGAACTGTGACGCAGCATTCATACAAGTTTTCATGACTTCATGTTGTTTTTAGCTTTTAGCTAAACTTTTGCCACTTTTACTCCTTTTAACTTACTATTGTGCTACTTTTAATTAGATGTTTGCTACTATTTTTAGCTAACTTTTTCATATTTTCAGTCAGACATTTGGTAATTTTAATTATTTTAGCTAGCCTTTCCATACTTTTAAATAAACTTTTTGCTACTTTTAGCTTTTAACTAGCCTTCTACTATTTGTCACTTTTAGTTGACATGTGTTAATTTTAGCTAGTGGTTTGACACTATTAGCTTTTAGCTRATTTCAGATACCCCTTTTCTTATACGAGTTTCCCTTCTTTTTAGCTAGTTTCTTCTTGTTTTAAACTGAATAACTCAGTTTCTTCAGCTAATGTCGTCAATCAGTCAGCTGTATTCTTGTGAAATTTTTAGTCTTTAATCATGTTTTTTGTTACTTGGCCGTGTTCTTCGTTTCATTTAGATATTCTTTGTGTTAAATATATTTTCTGTGACTTTTCTTCCTCTGTCATTCCTGCTTTTAGCTCCTCCCTGCATCTGCACATCAGATCAGCTCTTTGCATCTTCCTGCAACACCTCAGCCATAAAGTGAAACCAGACAGTTTAATCTATAGCTCTTTGCTAAATTTTAAATTTCCGCCTGTGTTGGTTGATTTACTTTATAAAAATTATTGTTTCGCTCAGTTCATCTGCCTTTTTGTCTGCACCCTGGGTCCTCTCTGCTAATGTTGCTGCACTCAGGTGGAAATATTTTGTCTATATATTAAAATGTGTTCCTATCTGTACGTCCCCACCATCACCTGAGGCACTGATAGAATCATCAGCTTTTAAATGACGGCGTCCTCTCAGAGCAGAACTCACAGYCTGTTGCTGAACAAATGTTGACCTCCCATCTTTATTCTGTTCAGGCAAATGTCCTGAATTACCAGGAAGGACTATCAGCACTGAATTAAAGGTAGCATGCAAACTTAATGAACCGTGATGAGTTTAATTTTTGTCCTATGTGTATTTTGGGAGCTCTGCTTGGTTTAGGATTGTGCATGTGTTTTACACACTAGTGGCAATGATTGAGAATATTTACAGTGAATTTACAATCCTGCATGCTTTACTCATTTCTTTGCTCSAAAACTTGTGATTCAACGGCTGAATTACCTCTTCAAGTTTTGCAGAAGTCTGGTAAATGTTTATTCAAATCAGGTGTATTGTAGCAGGGAAACCACAAAAAAAAAAAAAAAACATGCCAGATATTGGTCCTCAAGGACCAGCTTTGGACACCCCTGGTATAGACGGACACTGACTGTGAACATCTAACTCACGGCTCTTCTCCTCCTCGTTCCCCAGCTCGTCCTCCTCTTCCTCCACCTCCTCGGGGAGCAGATGTCCATGGCAGGGACTGGTGGGAGTAATCTGACTGGGTCCCTCGAGGCTGGTGCCCAGCTGCAACCTCCGCATGTGTCGCACCACGGCTGTGGCATTAAACGCTTGCTGGAGCACAGACGAGAGGAGGAGAAATGAAAAATAGGAACCTCCATCTGTAAAGGTTTTCAATCTCTCATTGTGAAACACAAAAATGGTGTCAAAATCTGCCTTATAATTATTCCTTTGAAGCAAATTAAATACCTTTGTTGTTTGCTATAAGTGATCTAGATGCACAGAAAAACGCTTTGGAGGCAGTTTGCAACAACACTGACTAAAACCTACAATTAGATGGTCAGCAAAAAGCTCTAACTTAAAACAAAACAAAACCATCACAGTGTCATTCAGGTCACTTTTCCTCAAGAAACTACAAATCTCTCTCTTCAGTTTCAGTTTGAAATCCAGATAAACTATTAACAAAATTAAGTATTTAAAAAGAGTATTAAAAAATGCAGTGCAAAAAAACAAAACAAAAAAAACAAAACAAAAAACAAACCCAAATAAACAAAACCAAAACAAAAATCTCACAGATGGTTTGGCCCCCAAGGAGCTACATTAAATTATTTATGACACCAACACCCACACAGGCTCACTGCGGTGCAACAGGTAAGTTGGAATCAAAACAATTTTTTTTAAAAGCTAGTTTCTTTTTATTTCTGTTTAAAGGATGCTTTCTTGCCCAGTAAAAGGACGCTCAAAGAAATGAATTGAAGCCAAATGTTGCTGGTGTCTGAGAGCGAAGCCGGGAGAAGAACAGCAGAAACGAACAGCATGTTCTGAAACTCCTCCAAACTGACTGCTGAGCAGGCTGCTGACTGACCTTCCATTTACTTTTGGCAAAGTTCTTCTTGATTTGGGCGCTGACCGATTCATGGATATTCTTGTCCAGAGCCGTGTCGCCACATATCCTACGATCAGAACCAGAATACGTCATCAATCCAAGAAGGACAGGGGGGTAAAGACATAGAGTTTGAGATTTTCATGTCATTTTTGATTAAAAAACAAATAAACAAATAAACAAATAAATAAATAAATATTATATCAAGTCTTTATAATGTATATAACTGAATAAGGTTAATGCAGCCCATGTCTTAAGTGCTATTTTTTTCATTTACAGTGTATGTTGTTTGTCTGTTAGCAAAATAACTCACGAATCACTTGGGAGAATTTAATTAAACTTCCTGATAATCATCATTTAATGAATATTCTACAACTGATTAACTTTTGGAGTCAACCCAATTCACAATAACTGACTTTAGAAAACAACAGAAAATGATAAAACTCTTAATTTTACAGATACTGAGCTAAATGTAATTCACTGAATGCTACTGTCAAACTCTGATTGGATCAAATCAAAAATACATGAAGACAGTTGAATTGTTTTAAATAAATAAAAATCTTTTTCTTTTAACTTGTATAACTTTCTTAAACATGGAACTATAAAAGTTTCAACTTGAAATGTAAACTGTAACGTATTCTATTGATACCAGCAGCTGTGCATCAATACTGGTACCGATTTTAAGTACCAGTGGTCTGATTTATAAAGCTTGCGTACGCACAAAACGAGCCCAGAAATTTGCATACGCCACTTTTCACGCAAAGGTTGTGATTTATAAAATCCAAACTTGACGTGAAAATGTGCGGTGTCTCACGCCAGTTTTGACCCATGTGTACGCTCATTTTGGAGATGGGAAACTGCAACATGGTGAAGTGAGGAATTAGAGCCACACTGTGTAATGATCACTGTCAGATATTTAATTTACCTTCAGAATCAGACTTAGATTTTTATTCAACTTTATCATCAGCTTTAATATTTATGCTTCTGCTGCTGAGCCATGAGGACCTTTGAAATAACTTAAATCTTAAATAAAAGTTCACGCATCCATCCATCTCCTTCCTCCTCAGATGACCCTGACCCACACAGACCCCTCCCCGACAAGAGACATTTCAACAGCACGACAACAAAAGTCATGCTTTGGGTACTCGCAGGATGTTCCCTCGCCAGTGTGGATGTTATAAAAAGTTCAATTTTTAAAGTCCGTATTTCTCTCATGCACGCGCGGGGCTGTGGGGATGTGTGGGGATGAGGAGACGGTCAGCTGCAGATAAAAGAACAGGCAGGAGGGGGAGAATGGGGGAGAACTTATTTCTAACTTTATCTGACTTATTTAATTTATTGTTTTTATCGTCCTGCAGGCTCTGAGAGAAAATTAATTTGAAGCTGAGTTTTTGATAAAAATCGTTGGATTATGATAAACGTCTGTAAACCTGCAAAATGAGGGATAATCTGTGTCAAATACAGACTACCTGTTCACGTGAGCAGGTGTCAGTCACCCTCCAGACGCGCGACGGAGCGCGTGTCTGAACCGGCCAATCGTTTTTTTTTTTGTTTGTTTTTTTTTTTACATTGATCAGCTGACTGATTTGAATAGACCTTAACATTCATGAGGTACTTTGCATTGACTGTTTATGGATGAATGTGGGCGTGTAGACAGTAGAACCCGAGGCGGGACCTTGTGCGCAAACTCTGAGGTGCAGCTGTGATTTATAAAGGAAAGGTGCGCAGAAACATGTGTACGCACGGTTTTATAAATCTGAATTTTTAATTTTTTTATTTTTTGGCGTACTCCATTTTTGCCTTTTGGCCATACGTTCACTTTTAGAATGGTTTCCACGCAATCCTTTATAAATCCAACCCCAGGGCA
>NW_013952437.1:1822158-1825421 GCF_001266775.1 Austrofundulus limnaeus
TGAATGCTACTGTCAAACTCTGATTGGATCAAATTAAATATACATGAAGACAGTTGAATTTTTTTAAATAAATAAAAATCTTTTTCTTTTAACTTGTATAACTTTCTTAAACATGGAACTATAAAAGTTTCAACTTGAAATGTAAACTGTAACATACGGTATTCAATTGATACCAGCAGCCGTGCATCAATACTGGTACCGATTTTAAGTACCAGGGGTCCGATTTATAAAGCTTGCATACGCACAAAACGAGCCCACAAATTTGCGTACGCCACTTTTCACGCAAAGGTTGTGATTTATAAAATCCAAACTTGACGTGAAAATGTGCGGTGCCTCACGCCAGTTTTGACCCATGCGTACGCTCATTTTGGAGACGGGAAACTGCGACACGGTGAAGTGAGGAATTAGAGCCACACTGTGTAATGATCACTGTCAGATATTTAATTTACCTTCATAAACAGACTTAGATTTTTATTCAACTTTATCATCAGCTTTAATATTTATGCTTCTGCTGCTGAGCCATGAGGACCTTTGAAATAACTTCCATCTTAAATAAAAGTTCACACATCCATCCATCTCCTTCCTCCTCAGATGACCCTGACCCACACAGACCCCTCCCCGACAAGAGACATTTCAACAGCACGACAACAAAAGTCACGCTTTGGGTTCTCGCAGGGTGTTCCCTCGCCAGTGTGGATGTTATAAAAAGTTCACTTTTTAAAGTCCGTATTTCTCTCATGCACGCGCGGGGCTGTGGGGATGTGTGGGGGGTGAGGAGACGGTCAGCTGCAGATAAAAGAGCAGGCAGGAGGGGGAGGACGGGGGAGAACTTATTTCTAACTTTATCTGACTTATTTAATTTATTGTTTTTATCGTCCTGCAGGCTCTGAGAGAAAATTAATTTGAAGCTGAATTTTTGAAAAAAATCATTGGATTATGCTAAACATCTGTAAACCTGCAAAATGAGGGATAATCTGTGTCAAATACAGACAATCTGTTCACGTGAGCAGTTGTCAGTCACCCTCCAGACGCACGACGGAGTGCGTATCTGAACTGGCCAATCGAATTTTTTTACATTGATCAGCTGACTGATTTAAATACATCTTAACATTCATGAGGTACTTTGAATCGACTGTTTATGAATGAATGTGGGCGTGTAGACAGTAGAACCCGAGGCGGGACCTTGTGCGCAAACTCTGAGGTGCAGCTGTGATTTATAAAGGAAAAGTGCGCAGAAACATGTGTACGCACGGTTTTATAAATCTGAAATTTTAATTTTTTGATTTTGTGGCGTACTCCATTTTTGCCTTTTGGCTGTATGTTCACTTTTAGTATGGTTTCCACGCAATCCTTTATAAATCCAACCCCAGGGCATTTTGGACAGGTATGAGTACTTGTAAAAAAATACTGGTATTGGTATCAGGACACCACTAAAAAGTAYGTAAGAATAACTTTCCTACCATGGATGCTGGAGGGCCAGCTCACATGTGTATCTCTTCAAAGGGTCCTTCTCCATCATGTGGCAGATGAAATCTTTGGCTGACAAAAAAGTAAATAAAATAGATGATTGTGTAAGTTAAAAAACAAACAAACAATAAATTCTGTTTGCCTTTGTTGTTCTTAGGTGTTGTTCAGTCATACCTGAATCTGAGATGTCATCCCAGTACGGCGAGTCAAACTCGTACTCTGCTTTCAGAATCTGCTCGAATAACTTGGCRTCGTTTTCATCGTAAAATGGAGGATAGCCGCACAATCTGAAAGCGCGATAAGACAAACACATAAACTATTATTACGTTTAACAACGGTGTTTGTCTACAATATTAATGAAGCGTGACTTACAGAATGTAAGAAATGACTCCTATGGACCAACAATCCACTGCTTTACTGTAAGGCTTCTGAGCGAGCACCTCAGGGGCTGCGAGAAAAACACACATTACATGTTTACAGAGCGGGAGACACTCAGCCAGAGTAAATTCAAGTAAACTTGACCTTTTAGTGATACGCGATCTGACAGGTCATACTAAATAGGAAGAGAGCACTTGTGGAACACTTGCACTTGACTCAGTAGTGGCTAGAAGAGCCTCTCAGAGCTCGAGATACCAGCTGCTTGTATAAAAAACAAAAAGAGGTGAGGAGATTTTTTTTTTTTTTTTACCTACGTAACCAGGAGTACCGCAGGCCGTGGACATGACGCTACCCGTTCCCTCGATCTTGGACAAACCGAAGTCGCTGATCATGATCTTGGAGTCCTCATCCATGCTGTAATACAGCAAATTCTCTGGCTGCAAAGACCAARCAGGGAGGATCAGAGAGGTTTGGAATCTATCTGTCTTTCTGWCTGAGTTTTGAGAACTAATATACCTTCAGGTCCCTGTGGACGATCCCCATGTCGTGGAGATATTTGACAGCGTCTAAGATCTGRTGGATGAGCTGGCTGGCATCTCTCTCGGTGTAGAAACCTTTCTCTACGATCCTGTCGAACAGCTCGCCACCAGAAACTCTGTCAGTTCCCAACAATTCAAACAGCTTTCAAAACAGCCTTCACGCCGTTGTACACATTTTAATCACTTATCAAATTAATGTTAGATTAATGAGCTGTAGAAGAAATATTTGGAGTTCAGTTCAATTTTTTTTATCATCTCCATTTTTTATTTTTTTTAACTTTCAGCTCCACTGATAAATTCTGCAAAAATATGTGAGTCATAACAGAATAAAAACTGTCTTTAGTGTTAAAACAAGTCAATAAAAGAGCCGTAAGAATTATTGCTAGAGAAGATTACAGCCATCCATCAAATATATTATTTTGTAAACTGAAAAATTTGAAATTCTATGATTTGGTTGACTATAATATTTTACTGTTTATGTACAAGGCTCACAGAAACATGTACCTTCAAATATTCAGGTAAACTTTGTTAAGAGAGACAGTTGTTATTATCTTAAGGGGATGGAAATGTTTGTGAAGCCGTATTTTCATAATTGCTTGAGCGAATTATGTACTTTAATCCAGGGTATAGTTTAATCCAGGACATAGGATTATGGAAAGGCCTGGAGGATGATCTTAAAAATGCCAGATAGGCTACATTTAAGAGACAGATAAAAGCTAATTTTTTGAAGGTACACGGAAAAGTAAAATGTGAAGCAATATGAATTGTTGTTTGAGTAGATGTTTTTATTTTTATTTTTTTATTATTATTGTTTTGCAAATTATGTTTTGTTTGAATATATTCTGGGGATAAAAGGGGCAGACATTATAAGATTTATTC
>NW_013952437.1:1831291-1834374 GCF_001266775.1 Austrofundulus limnaeus
CGTTCGGCTCGGTACTTTTCTCCTCTCAGTAGGGTTGTTTACAGCACACGTGATTTCCGGTTAGCTTCTTAGCTTAGCCTCCCTTCACACCGACAACACACACATGCTTCAGCAGAGGCCACGCCTCCTGCAAGAAACGATTGTCTATGCATCAAGTCCAGACCCTTGTACGAAGCAAAGTGAAGGACAGGGTCTGGTTTGAACCAGGCTAACTTTAGCAATAAGAAAAACAGAMTTCCCTTTTGTTTCGAAATGTTTGTAACTTAATTATCAGCTCCCACCAAAAAGCAAATGTGATAATGTGTTTATATGTATCTGTTAGTAAAATATTTCATGAACCAGTAGACATATATCAGTCTGTTAGTAAAATATTTCATGAACCAGCAGACATAGATCATTGAAACTAAAACATAATCACTGAATGTACATTACCTTTCAATGTCAACCTGATTTAAGATGGTCGCCACAACCAGACGASCATCACGAAAAATAGCTGCACCTCAGCAAATTTTACAGATACTGAGCTAAAMTGTGGTGGTAGCTGAGCATAATCCAAAACACTTACTCTGACATCTGAAAGGTTGCTATCAATTCTACAAATTCGGCATCTGCCCACTTCTCAGCTTCATCTACCCTACATGGGTTTTACCTCATCTTTTTTTGACAATCCACCCTCAAGGTGAACCACACCTTGTGCTCAGCAAATAACGCAGCAGAAATGTTTGCACAGGTGAAGCTACAGACCATTTCACACCCATCTCTTCTTTCATTTTAAATACACCCTTAAATCATTTTACAGCATAATCCCATAAAGCTCCAGTTCTCATCGACCCGTAAAAAGCATTGTATTGTGTTTACATCGACTGCATTTACAGTGCTCCATCAGAGGGTGCAGAACACATTAACTCATTATTATTCAGACAAACCTTTTTTTTTTNATTATAAGATTTATTCTTCTGCTACCTTTCATTTTATTTAGATTTTTGATTTTTTGTATTTTCTTTGTTTTCTATTGTATATAGTTATTTTAGTTTTTTAAAGAAATGAATACATTTTTTGAATAGAATTGAATTGAAAAAATTAAATTGCATAAGCTAATAAAGAAAAGAGAGAAAGTTTAGTTAATAGCTAAGATGAAACAGACAGTTTGGTTGCCAAAGTTGGGGTCGGGGTCCCATTCTGGGTCGTAAAGCAACAAGTATATGGTCCCGAAATAATTTCTAGATTAATAAATAAATAAATAAATCTTCTACATATGAACATTTTCAAAGACTGAGCCTTGAAAGGGAATAAAAAAAGAGTGAGGTGAGGTGGCTGCAAACAGGATATACATACAATCTACTATATTTAAAGGCATTACAGGACAGAGTGAGTCAATGTTAAAGAAAAGACAGTTCTAATAATGTGTTTACCAATTAAGTTCTTTTTAGCTGTTTATCCAGTTTCTGCAGGGAAAAACTTTTTTTTAGATAAGGACAAATGAAAAATCCAACTTTAGATGCTTTGTATCTGAAAAGTTTGGCAAATTTTACAGAAAGCCATTACTTTCTAACAGAACATGAAATTATTTCTGCTGCACAATGTGAAGTATGAATGTGTGAGAAACGTGAACATTCTAGCATTTAATTTGGTCTTCTTAAAGACAAAGAGGAACTCACAGCTGCATGACGAGGTATAGGTGGGATGTGCTCTCGAAGATGTCCTCCAGCGAAACGATGTTGGCGTGTTTGATTCTGAGGAAGATTTGGGACAGAAATCAGAGTCAGGTGAAGCTCGAATCACGTCCAGAGAGGACAGATCCCGCTTTAAAGATGCTCAAATGCAGCTGATGTGCAAAGAAAAGCTATGGGCCTTAACAGAAAACAAATGCTGCTCTGATGCCACTCAAAAAGCCGTGTGAACAGAGTGGCTGACAGACGGATGAGCATCACTCCTGGCTCTCGAGTCAAACTGAGAGCATATGAGCTGTCAGTAACACCACAGCAGCAGAAAAAGGCAAACAGGATGAATAAATCCCCCTCCTCCTTCTTTTTACTCTGTAAAACTTCCTGACAATGGGTGCTTTTGATTTTTCTGCCACTTTAAATATTTGTCCAAACTCCGTTCCGATCGTTCTCTTTTCTTCCATCCAACACATCTCCACCCTCCTCGTCTCTTTCCCTTTTCTTCGACACACTGCTGCGGGGAACTCCACACCATCCCCGCCTCTGTGCGCTGTTGCCCCGGCAACAGGATCACTAAAAATAGGTCTATCTTCTTTTTTACTCCTGACATTTCCGGCGCACAATCCCACTGTTTTCCACCGACACCGTGCCGTTTAGTCATCTTATTCCATTTATTTTACAGGTTGACCCCCGTAACCTTGGCTGCACGCGTGCATGCAGGGAAGCTGCTGCAGCACCAACAGGCAGGTAACCTCAGAGAGCTCACCTGTGGAGGACCGCAATCTCGTTTTCAATGTTGTTCTCTTTGCCTTCCAGCGCTTTCTTGGGGATGCACTTGATGGCTACTAGCCTCTGGGTCCTCTTCTCCTCTGCAAGAACCACCTCGGAGAAAGCGCCCCTGCAACACACACACACATTAACACAACATTACCTGCAGTCTCATGCAATATCACAAGATGTGCTCAGAGTGTGYRTTGTGAACGACACTCAGCTACTACCACAACAAATTTTAAGTCAGTTCCCATCAGTTGGAGAATTTTTTTGTTAACTGACAAACAGGGTTTGTGCCCACAGTTAAGTCCAACATTTTTATCAAATATGTTGTACAATAGATAATCCTCAATGTGTGTGTTGATGATAAAGCTACTTTTACACCAATTTTTAGCCTAATTTCTGCAAAACCCACTGAGTTATAGATGTTCTTGTGTTTCCTAAATTCAACAGGCTGTGGCAGCCTTCTTGAATTGGGTTGACTCTAAAGCAGGGGTTCTCAAACCTTTTGAGTCTGGGGACCCCTTACAAGGGCGAAAAAATTTCCAGGGACCCCCTCATAAACCCTGTGCTGTTTTAAAAGATAATTTCTTGTCATTTCAACCCCTGAATACCATGGGAATATATATTTTTATAAAGTTTATTATG
>NW_013952437.1:1835574-1841281 GCF_001266775.1 Austrofundulus limnaeus
CACACACACACACACACACACACACACACACACACACACACACACACACACACACACACACACACACCGGTGTAGACACTGTAATCCCAGCTGCCTATACGAGCAAATATTGATTCACACGTTCTCAAATGGCTACGGGAGTCTCACAGTGTTCTGATATGATCACTGGGCTGCTGTACTGTTTCTTCGAGTCGTCACTCCACACATTCTCATTAGGTCTAAACAGTGTGAGGTGGTAACTGGTATTAAGTAAACACACTCTAGAGGTGTAGGCTTTGTGTGTGTGTAAAAAAAAGGAAATCACAATACTGTTTTAATGTGGGATTTACTTATTGTTCTCTAAGGATCTAAATTAATAGCAGTCGCAAAGTTATTCAGAATCAATTCAACACTAATGGGGGGAAATTAGTATAGGCCCCATTCAGTGTGGATAGAAAAGGAATATGTTGGATGATGTCAGAGCAGGGACACCAAACTTATTTTCCCTGAGGGCCACATGAGCTATATGGTGACCCTCAAAGAGCCACTTTTATGTAACTTTGACGCATCATGTTTAACTTCGACTAAACACAAAGCATCATGTTACTCGTCTCGTTGTTGCAGCTGAGTACCTCTAACAAACAAAAACCGAGCTCTATGTGGTATTTCATGCACAGAAACATTTCCTCTTGTAAACACACTGAAGTAGCCAGCAAAAATGCAGCAAAATGCCATGTCGGGCCACCATTGACCCACGGGCCTTGAGTTTGACTCGAGCCTTAGAATATCTACTTCCATCGTGGTCTGTCTTAAGTGATCATGGTTGGATAAGAAAGTGGGACTGGAGATGAAATTTTCTAACTTAATTGAACATTATTTGGATGCTGACAAAGATACACATTTAAAAAGTACATATTTTAACACTGGATCTATCAGGAGTAGTATGTTCTTCCTCTTGGAGACCACTTTGGTAAACTTGCCTGAGCTGTTAATGCTCAGTGTCTATGTTTGGAATTACTCTCAGCTTCTGGCATACCAATATATACTGTATCTCAGTATCTGTAAAACTGATCAAGTCATGGGCATTTTAGTGTTTGCTAAGGTTGATTATCTGTGGTAGCTATCTTGAATCAGGTTGACCTCAAAGAACATCCATTTGATTACATCATCAAAGCCCATCCTGATTCATCAGATACTGTATTTTGCTAAAAGACAGACAAACAAGCAAACACAGGACACAACTTCTCATGGTGACACGTAAAAACTAAATTGTCTGTGGAGCAGATTTATGCTGTGTAATAACTGTAAAAATTGGAAAATGTTTACCCTACCATGAGGACAGATTGTCTAAAAGTGGATTGCAAACAGAGGTAGAACTGTGGAGGGATTAGCTGGATCTGAATATAACATTTCAACATAAATCAATTAAGTTCACACACTGAATTCCTGGATAAAGCTGCTCTCTAATCTTTTCTCTAAGCATAAGGAGCTTTCCATCAACACAGTAATTCTGCCCTCTGCCTGGTCCAGCAGCAGCAAGGGAAGGGAAAGAATATCACTGCAGCTTTTCCTCTTTTTTTATTATTCTGAAACAGGAAACATGCCACGTTGGCAATTCACTCACTCAGTCCTGTTATATAAGATTTATTATCTGCAAAAATGCAGTGTGAATGCTGAGCATTGATTGACTTGGCTGAAATTTGCTGAAAAAGCTCAAACTTGGTTGTCAAAGCTAAAAAAATAAGAAGAATGCTCAAAAGGAGCAAACAACTTACTTAATGTTTAACTTAACTTACTTAATAATAAGTTAAATGTAGAAAAATGCAAGCTAAATGCTAAAAGTACTAAAAGACAAGCTAACACTAGAGAGAAAAGAAAAGGCTGGCTAAAAGCTAAAGGTCGCAGAATGGAAAAGTAGCAGAAGAAGACAAAACATACAGATCTTATAATAAAATGAACTATTTTGAAAAGTATCAAAGTTACACAAACCAAAAGTCTGATGAACCTTTAAAAAATACTGCACACAATTTGCAGAAGTAGTTTGAAGAATAAAAATAGGAAAAACGGGGAAACAAGTGTCGAATCAGCTGGATCTGAAACCACTTTAAAGTTTCTGTCAAGTCTTTGTGGCATTGTCAGTGTTTGACATCAATTCACAACTTCCCACCTCGCTGGAGTTAAACTGCATCGCACAGCACACTCAGCTCAGAAACAYAGAGTCTTATCTGATGTCCTGTTCCTGCAGCTGAGGCAGTCCAATCTGTCCACTGCTGCTGAACTTTAATGTCTGACTCTGAGTTTCCTCTCTGGGGAAGCAGGTGTTGTGTCTAAATAAAAATAAAACACAGTTACACCACATATGGCTCCCTTGTGTCATTGCAGGTAGACATGAACTAGTGTCACCTGTCCTCATAGGAGAGGTGAGCTCCCACCCCTACCCCCACTCGACCATCTGGGCTCAGAGAGTGCAAGCAGAGGTCTACACAAACCCAGACCTCATTATTACACTCTTTACCTCTCTGGTTGAAGATTGATACAACAGGTTATCACTGAAGTGAAGCCACTTAAACAAGGATTTCAGGTTCCAAACTGTGTAGCAATAAAAAAAAATGGGTAAATCTTATTTGCAGAGGGAAAACAATTTCAGCACCAGAACAACTGCTGCAGTCTTCTTTKAACAGCCTAAAAGTTTAGTATCTAAACAATTCAACACGGTTCTCACTGACATATGAAAAGAAAAGGTGACTTATTAACATTGTTTATAGACTTTGACCAGTAACCATAAAGATCATGGGTCCCTGCAGCTCTCATTTTGTCACTTCAAGAACTGAATATTTTTGGAAATCACTGCTTTAAAGTATAAAAAGTGATAGGAGAAGATATAGGAAAAACATAAAAATCAGTTTGAGTTGTGAATCTGCCATATCATTAATTATTTTGGAAAATTGGCACTAATCTTTGGGAAAGTCTAAACTAAAAATACTTGTACTGACCATTGCTGTTGTTCCATTATGAGCAGGTGGCCAAAAAGTCCTGTTTTTATAAAACTTATTTCCAGAAGCAATGCAGGGATATGTTTTTTGGCAGTTTGTTTTTGAGATTTGTGACCAAAGATCCAAGATGGAATATGCTTTTTTTTAATAAATTTTTCCTGTAAAAGGAGGATGCATGTTGTGTTTTTCTTTGTTTCTATTAGGTCTCCTTAATCCTGCACCTTTTTCTGTATGCATCTGTTTCATTTTTTAAAAGATTTAGCTAAAGTTCATTTTAGTAATACAGTTATAAAATCTAAACTGTTCCGTCTAACTATCCAATTCTACACAGAGGACAGCTGACTTACTTTGTGTGGTGAGAGAGAGTCCACAGCAGAGTCTGTWTATTCATTGGTGACAACAAAGACAAAATATGTCTGAGTCAAGATCTCGGAGTCCAGGCTCACATTTTACTGCCCTGACTGGGCTGATAGGATGGAAACCAGAAAACTGTTTTGGAATAGTTCAGAAACGCTTTAAGCATGACCAGATCAGTGGCACTGATGTTTTATTTCAACATTTCCTGATCTGGTCCACCGGTTAGCTACCGATTTTCTACCCGACTGGGAAGATACAGCTGATGGATGGATATTTAGTTAGTCCGACTCACACACAATTTAACTGTAAAAAGTTCCAAAAGCATTCTGGCGGGCAGCTTTAGTCCACAAACACCACAGATATCTTCTCTACTTACGTCCCAAGGACTTCTTTGAAGTCATAATGTTCTTTGATGTCCGATGTCTTCTTTTTCCATCCGTTTCCATCCTCTCCAAGAGGCATCCTACAATGCTGATCGGACTCGCCACACTACAGCTGCACAAWGGAACAGGGTCAAAGTCTGGAGTTATATTTCTAAACTGAATTTAGTGATTTTTCAACCATTTAAATGAATATGTCAATTAGAATGTGAAATATATTAAATATTTGAAAGAAAATTACATCCCACTGCTGAAGTGTTTGAGGGCTTGGACTGCAAAAAGTCATTAATCTGAAGCCAGACGGCTGCACATCTGCTGTTGGTTTAGAGCATGAGTGTCTAAACCTGGTTCTCAAAGGTCACTATCCTGCATGTTTTACTAGTCTCCTTGCCTAATTCAGTGACTGAATCACCTTTTTAAGTTCTGCAGATGCCTAATTATCACTCATTCGTGCAAATTGTTGGAGCAGAGAAACATTTAAAACATGCAGGAGTGGCCCTCGATTGGCACCTTTTGACATTTCTTCATTGCTTTTGGATTTCCCCTCAACAATAAACAATATAGGTATTTGCTCATGATTCATTGTTATTGAACAAATKAATTAGTGAAAAGATGCTGGGTTGAAAATGATGAGACAGATCAGGATAAAAAAAATAGTCCCACACTCATTTTGTGACCTCATAAAAAAGTGGCACACAATAACTAGACCTCTCTGACAGCCGCTTTGAATCAATAAATACCAACCAATTACAGCTTCAAAGTAAAGCGAGCCAACAGCAGGCGGCAAAAAAGAAGGAAAAAAAAGAAAGAAACGAAAACCTAAACGCATGGTCAGTGGAGGCAGAGGAGGGATGAGAGGGGGCTTGTGCTATATTTAACATCTGAAGCTGCTAACAATTAGAATGCCTTAAAGAGAATATTAGAATAAAATAAATTTGAATAGGTCTGGTCAAGTGGAAACTGAATTCCTYTGAGTGTCGTTTGACAACCTGCTCTGCATTCAGGCAGCAGGGCGTGAATGACAAGCAGGAGTGGAAATAAAACTGCTTCTCTGCACCAAATATTAAAACATGCCTTTTGCTTTTCCAAGTCCTGAAATGTTCGTCTGTCAGAAAGAACAGGCAGTGTGTTTGTGCAGACTGTGCTGCACCGCTCAGGGGTATGGCAGTCAAATGTATGCCGCATCTTTAGGTTCAATCTGGAGGCTGCGGATGAGGATGAGGATGAGGATGGGAGCGCACTGGAGGGGGAAAGCCGCACTTTTTTCTCTCCTTTTTTTTCCTCAAAGGGAAAGTCTGGTGTGATTAGATCGAGATAAAGTGAAAAGGAACRTACCTAAATGGCGATCTGTGGCTGTGCGGTGCTCTGTTTCCCTCTGGGTGAGATGTGGTCGCTGAGCTCGTGCGCAGCGCTGGATGCGCTCCTGACGTCAAGAAAGCCAGACGTGTCTGCGGACGTGCTGTTCCTTAAAACCCCGAGCTGCGATGTTTTCCCCCTTCGCTTCTCCCTTTTCCGTCGAGCTGAGATGGGAGGTGGTTTTTGTTCTTCTCGGACATCTGCTCTTTTTTTTTTTTTTTTTTTTTTTTTGTCCCTGTGATCTGGCGCAGGTCTGTGCGCAGGTTCTGCACACAGTTTTAAGGCGGGTTTTTAAAACAGGCACATCAAGGATGCAGCAGGCTTCAGGAGCAACCTGGGAACAGCTGAGGGCTTTCCTTGCACTGATTAGCCTAATATGTCCCAGAAGGTTTGGTGTGTTTCCGACCAGAAAAGAAGAAAATAAACAAGTTTTTTTTCTTCCACACAAATCTGGTAACGCCCGTTTCCCCAAATAGCTACTGTAGCCTATTCCTGTTCTGTGTATTGCCAAAGAACACAATGTCACTTTTTAAAAAACCATATTTAAAGCTGAAATTGTTTTGTGTTTTCTATTTCAAACAAAATGTCAAAACAGAAACAAATAATAGAGAAACAAACAGCTCACGATCAGTGTTATAATTG
>NW_013952437.1:1841363-1847207 GCF_001266775.1 Austrofundulus limnaeus
CACACACACACACACACACACACACACACACATCCACCACCACCCCCTCAGCTGCCTCTCCCAGCTCCTCTTGGCAAGCACCGAGGCGTTCCTAGGCCAGGACCCCCAGCTGGAGAGAATGTTCCTCACAGCTGGGGGTCCTGGGYTTACCTCGAGACCTCCTTCCAGGTGGAACGCGTCCAGAACACCRTCCCGCTGAGACGTCCAGGAGTCCTCCTCACCAGATGCCCAGTCGTCTGAGCCCCCCTCCTTACTGGCCGAGCTGCTCAGCCTATAAGTGGTTCACGAAGCCAAGCTTCCTGCTCGATATTAAGATTTGCTCAGACTAAATGAAAACCTGTGTGAGGTTGGCCGCAGATGGCAGCCTAAACAGTGAATGCAGTGAGAGATGATCATCGATGTGATGGTCAGGAAGTTCAGAGGCCAGTGGAAACTTTGCAACCAGTGCGTTTTGGGTTCACTTTTATGTAAAACGTGACAGTAAAGGTCTGCAAAAGGACTTTGAGTTGCTTTGCAGTGAAGGTGAGCACATCAAGCTCATGTTGAATCTACACTCAGTCTAAGATTAATCTGCCATCTTTGAACTGCAATATGGCATTGATTTAAAAAAAAAAGTTTATTATAGAAGCAATTCATTTTGCTCGTCAGAGTTTGAAACTAAAATTGTTGTGAAATGATTAGTTAAAGCCGTTTTGGTTAAACCTAGCCAGAGTTGTAAAGTAAAGTACAAATACTTTGTTACTGTACTTAAGTAGATTTTTTGGGGATCTACTTTATTTGAGTAATTATTTTTCAGCTTACTTTTTACTTCTACTTCTTACATTTTCACACACTTATCTGTACTTTCTACTCCTTCCATTAAAAAAGGCAAGAAGTAGAAAGTTGTTACTTTTACTTAATATGTGCTTGATTTTATTCCAGCTTATTGTAAAAAACAAATACTATCCATATAAATTGTGCCTCCTGGATAGAGTGAATGTAACTGCAGTTGAATGAGAAGTATAAATATATAAAACTCTGATACTATATTAGTTTGTACACAAACAAATCATGTCACACTCCAGCAGGACATAATCATTAAAATGAAAGGACTGTACTTAAGAAGTATTTGTATTTCATGAATTATATTATTGCATTGGACCCACAGCCCATCTATCCATCCATCCATTTGGGCGCCTTTGATATGTGCATATAAACAAACAGCTGGACTAGTTCATCCTAAATTAAACAAATTATTTATTTTAATACAACAGTCAGTTCTGCAATTCTTTTGGAGAGGTCCTCATAAATGTTACAGAAAATCTATCTGCTCATTTTAAATCAATACTTTTAATTCTTAAGTACAAAAATTATCAGATACTTTAATAATAATAAAGTAAGATTCCTGAAGGAGACTTTTACTTTTACCAAAGTAATTTTTTGGTAAGATACTTATACTTTTACTCAAGTATCATTTTATGGTACTTTATACAACACTGAACCTAGCAAACATCATGTAAGATCTCAAACAAGATCAACACAAAAAAAAAGGCTCCAACTCARTTCAGTGTTACACATATTGAGTTAAAGTTGATGCAGTTTAAACCTACTGCAATGAAAGCATCAGGCGATGCTAGGCCTTTAGGAATATTCTGTGATCCATATTTTATACCTGGGACATGATGTACTTTCTGTGTACCATGAGTGTACTTTGATGTTTTAGTTGTAACTCTTACAGTAGATCATAAACTGAGGTTGTAATGCAGGCCTTGTTGCCGTGTTTACTCAGGCTTAGCTGGCGAGTCTCGACTCCTGAACCGGTGCAATTCAAATTAAACAGTGATCATTTTATTCATTTAATTATTTTTTTTGTAATCTTCATAAAGCCAATCAGAATAAAGTATTCACTAAGATGATGACTTTCACAGACAGAAGTGGCATTTGATGTAGAAATTGTGACTTATAGTGAGTTTTCCCAAATATAAAATGGAAAATTAACTTTATAGTGGCTCAGCTGCTGAGACATGACTTATTTACTGATCGTGTTGAAGTAGCGGCAGAAATTTTTTTACTTTTCTCCCAAATATCATTGATCATGATTAAAAAGAGGAGATCCCAGATAGGAACAGCAGCCTTAATATAGGACGAGGAGAGCAGAGCTTCTGCTCCTTAGTGAATGGAGTCAGTGGAGGTGGACTGGACATCTGATTAGGATGCCTCCCTTTAGCGTTTTTCTGGACACGTCTCACTGTGAAGAGGCCCAGAGGCAGGCCCAGGACTTGCTGGAAGGTACAGGTATCTTCTCGGACCAGGGAACGCCTTGGAGTCCCCCCAGGAGGAACCAAGTGTTGCTGGGTTTTGATCCTGGACCTGTTGCCTCCAAGACCCAACTATGAATAAGCAGTAGAAGATGGAGATAGAGATGATTAAAAAAAATCTCATGGGAATGGAGTGAATCTGCACATTGTGCTCAAACTGTGCAGACACCAGTCATTTACTGTGCTGACATGTTTTTTCTAAGCATCTTGATCTGTTCGTCACTGTTTTGCATGTGACCCAATCTCAGTCTGTATTTGAAGACAGCAGAGTACAGACRTGGGTCAGTCGTGCTGCTGCAGTTCCTTTCCTTTCTCTTACCAAGACTGTCACCTGAAACCCATTTGTTAGGTCTGATTACCACCAAACTACCTTTATCTGACAATAAACTACCACTAGATGGCAACGTTGTTTCTCACTTGGATTTCAAAGAGCCATCCTGTAGCTCTGTCCTCCCCTCTCTCCCCTGAGTATCTCTAGTGGCGGGTGGTGGGAAGCCCTCGATTTAGGGCTGTGAGGAGACAGTTTGGGAGGCTGGCCTGGCAGCTTCCACCTGCCCAAACTTCCTCTTCATTTACCGTCCTTTCCTCTCCATTGTCAGCCCCCAAATATTTCATAAATGCACTGAAATATACTGAAATATACTGTATGTAGGCATGTGTGCAAAGAAAGTCAACAGTTCATGAATCAAAATGTAAAGTGATTTGATTTATTTCATTTTGAGTCATTCATAGGGAAACGTTGCTTTTTCTTAAGAAATAGAAATATCTGAAGACATTTAGACACTTGTTTTTTTTTGTGTGGTTTTCTTTTCTTTTTACATGACAAGAATTGGCTTTGTGTGAATCACAACCAGCCACAACGCCAAAGTTACAACATGCACTGAACAGTAGAACATTAATACAGAAACAACAGCATAGAAAGTCAATGGGTAGAAATGTTACTTGTGATTTTTTTTCTTTTGCTTTTACAAAACAGACAGCCTCGAGACCTACAAACAACATCATATAAGAGCTGGCTAAGGTCATTCAAATATATATTTTTAATCATTTTTTATTCAGTTCCCTGGAAACCGTGTATTTTACAAAGACTGATGGCTTAGGCAAGGTTGGGGTCCATTCTTCTGAGAGCTCAAACCACGAAGAACACACACTTTGTGTTAAGTTTGTTCTGCTGTAGGATTCAATTGTAATCACATGCTGTAATACTGCTGATTCCTTAGTGCCATAAGTGAACAGGTGTTCTCCATCAAGGCAACCTGAATCGACCCCAACCCTGTAATACAGTGTTACATTTCAGAGTGTGCAGAACTGAGCTACTTCCTAAGCAGCCATTCTCATTGGGTTTTGGAAACTACCACGTGCTTTTTAAAGGTCCTGTGGGTTTAAAACATATATATATAAAGACAGTTCAGATCTTTTAATTATTTTTTTATTTTTTGCATGTGTATAGAATGGTAATGGATAAACATCATCTTACCTGTTGGAGATAGTGTTGGGTTCTGACTGGTTTGGTGAGCTAATGGCTGAAGTAGACTGATGCCATGTCATGTTTTCAGTTCTTGTAATATATTTTTGCCAAAAACAGTAACTATTTGACGCTCAGGACCCTATATTTCCAGTATTATGATCTACAGTAGGGTTGATTTTTACATTGTAGCCAACATATTTTAAGTCAGCTGTAMGTGTACTGCTAGCTGCTATTTGCTTGTGAAAATAACTATGGAATTTTATATCGGTGTATTGTAAAACTGACATAGGTGTTTACAAAATATACCATAAATCGCCACCAAATGCTTGAGATTGGCACTCTTTTAAGACACCAGCAGTCCACTCTGGCCTTGTCCTCAATCAGACTAGCCATTAGCTCATCAGGCCATTCCAAATTAAAGTCTGTTTCTCCAAACGAAGATCAAACAAAGTGATGTAACAGGTAAGATAATAACTGCTCATTTACATTCCACATATCCCCACTCCAAAAGATCTGAACTATTACTTTAAAGATMTTTCCGGCTAAATGTATCAACTAACCAACATTCAAATAGTACTTTAGATCTTAACTAAATGAATTTACTGTACACTAAAGAGTTTTATGGAACTGTTGGGAGTGTAAWTAAAGTGAATGGATCTGTGCTCTTTAWAGTTYTTTTAATAAATAAAAATAAACTAAAAACTAATTAGTTCTTTGATTTAAGTTCAAATCTCTCCCCTTGAAACTTTATTAAAATTAAAACATCCTGTAGAGTTAGTTTTCATTATTTTGATGGCTATCATGAGAATGGAGCAGATTTTCTGTCTAAAAAGATTAAATAAAAAARTTAAAGTAATTATGACAATTTGTGGGTTTATGTCACAGTATCACAGTCTAAGTATCAAATACGTTGAATGTTCTTGTATCTCTTCTAAAAGCTTCAGAGTATTAGTATTAGTTTC
The DNA here is from genome assembly GCF_001266775.1 of Austrofundulus limnaeus. NCBI lineage: Eukaryota > Metazoa > Chordata > Actinopteri > Cyprinodontiformes > Rivulidae > Austrofundulus > Austrofundulus limnaeus. The sequence goes on from NW_013952437.1 coordinate 1,846,091, forward strand.
AGGATTTCAGTACTCAGGCGTGAGTGTTTCTGTGTGTGTGTGTGTGTGYGCGCGCAGGTGTGGATTTGTGTAAAACATCCACACGATAAATCTCAGTTTTCCACGGTAGTGCTTGCTGCCTATTCATGAAATATTGATTGTCATCTTTGTTGAGAGATATTTCAGTGAAAAGGGTCCCTGACTGAAGAGCRGCGTAGAAAACCAAAACGACGAGACAAAAGATCACGCAAAGCTTCACGAAGGGTTGTGTGAGCTGAACGCCCTTCATGCCATCACCACAGGAGGAGGAGATAAACTCGCCTATCAAGTTGTGAATCACTCTGAAGAAGTCTGACTGGGTTGGGTTTGGTCTCAATTCGTGTAAAAATTGGGATTTTTCTAAGAGATTTTTAGGTTGAAACACGATGATTATGTTGAATCATCTGACATTCACAGGCCTTAACATTTCTAAACAAAATAAAAACTCAATCACTGTTAGTGTAACAAACATTTAACTGATGGTTCTGAATAACAGGCAGGTGGGAAGATGTTTTCCTGGAGGAACTGAACTTCAAAATGTGCCAAGAAGAAAAGGACACAAACACATGAATGTAAGCAAACCAGGATGTGCAACACACATTAAAATCTGTCAGATTGTTTTTTAAACTTTGCCTTTCAACACAGGGTGCTGTATGCATTCCTTCAAGAAGTGCTTCTTTTGTTTACTTCTGTTTGTCACTATAGCTTCATATATTAGTAGGTTCTTTATTGTAAATATCTAAATACTTTTGAGAAAAACTTTAAATTTAATATTTCTATGCAAACTTAAAACAGTTTATTATAGATTTTGCATTTATTTTCCTGACCATATAAGGACATTTGGACCAGAAAAAAATTCTCAATTTCAAGTAAATCAACTAAAATAAGGTTAGTGAAACGTAACATTATTTTCTTACAATAGTTTTGTTTTGTCAGAATTGCAGGAATATAAAAGGGAAAAAAAAACAAAAACAAGGACTCCACCAACATGCAAGTGTCCCTAATGAAAACAGTTCATTGTTTTCCATTAAGCAGCAGCTTCACTGCTTTAATGCTTTCCAGCAGTAACACACACACACACACACACACACACACACAC
>NW_013952437.1:1847327-1871018 GCF_001266775.1 Austrofundulus limnaeus
ACACACACACACACACACACACACACACACACACACACACACACACACACACACACACACACACACGGCTTCCTCTGCCTCTCACAGTCATTGCTATTCCTTTCACACCTCAGCTCCTCTCACTATGGGAGAGCAATATGAAACGGTCCAAGTCTGTGATTAAAACAGGAAATCAAATCGGGATTTGTGATTACACTCCTAACCAGAACTAAAAAATAAAATAAATAAATAACTATGTCAATCATCCACTGTTGACTTTGGAATTTAATTTTACCTCAAAACAAAACTGTATTCATAACAGTTTATTGGCTTTTTAGTTTGTAATTTGCAGCAGCCTATTTGGGTCAATAAATGACTGAGGTATTATTTTTATTAAATTTATACARAGGAACTGAACACCATTTTCCCAAATGATGTTTCCCAATTAAATCTTTAGTTTATAGTAGTTGAAATAATTTGGAGATAAATGGTTTTGTGTTTGTTGAGTAGTATAATATTGTATGGTGATTTTAGAATTACAACAATTTAGCAAATACTAATATAATTATTTATTATGCATAACATATTTTAATACTTATGTGCTTGAGGTTTTTCTGCCATGAAAGTTTTGCATTTATGAAATTATTTAAATATTGTATTTATTTTTCTTGCAGTTTGTTTCTCTTAAACTTTTCCTCCTTAATTCTTCCCAGTGAAGGACAGTGATCTAATGCTCTTCTGCTGTGGAATGACATTTAAGATAATGCTTTGTTCAGTCATTAATCTACATCATTCATTCATCATTCATTCACTCCACTGAACCCTCAGATGATAGGTTTCCTTTAACAGGGTGTTTTATGCTTCACATTCTTGTAACTTTTTTGTTTTTGTTGAAGAATTCCATCGTGTGCCGTGTTTGGACCTATATGACTAAAACAACACATTATGATGGATTTTGCTCTTTTTGGTGGCATTTTTGTTGAAAATACAGTTTTTAAAATCTTTTTTTTCTTTTCATTAGAAACTACTTGTGTGTGGCAGTGGAAACAGGTGGTAAAAAAAGTATTTTCTAATCCATTTGAGAGGAGTCCAGAAGCTAAATGATGCTGTTTATGAGATGCTGCAGACGTTTCAGACACAACTTGCTGTTACAGTTCATGCAGACACACAGTGAGGAATGACTCCAACATGCAGCCACTGTGGATACCCGCCRTTTTAAAGATGCATGACTCTGAAAGGAAGTCTGTGTATGAGCGTACGTTACATGCAGACATTCAACAMGCCRATCGATAAAATCCTCAGCTGTTTCAAGCCATTGTGGACGTCTCTTCGTCCCCGTGGAAACTAGATTGTCGGCCACACCGGCAGCTTTGTTCAACAGGTTTGTGTGTGCTTAGAAACAACTTTGWTTATTATGGCAACTGGAACTAGTCGGTGCTAAAACCAGCCCAGTATAGTGCTATTAGAGTTTATATAAATTATTTTAGAAACATGGTAGGAATAAAGACAACTTTCCCTTTGTTAGTAACTTATCTTCTGCTAATTGAAACAACAAAAGTTTTTACTCTGACTTCTTTCCTGTTAGGCAGTTCATAGCCGATGCATGCTAAAGATTTGCCACTGAGATCTACAAATCATGTTTGTAAGTTGCAAAACCTTTGGAGGGTCTTCCTACATTCAGTGTTTCTTTACTTCTATGCAAACAAACAGAAAAGTATTGTGTGTTTCTATGTTGGTGGGGTGGGAACATGCATTCATGTGCACTTTGTGCAAAAGAGGAAACTCGTAGGCAACCTTTATCATCATATAAAACATATAGAGATGCTGATACTCCTTTCAGCAGGATAAATGTCAAAGTATCCATTCATTCATTAAATGTTAGCTTAGGGGTTAGCATGATAGATACAACAATAGTTCAGTTCTTTTACAGGGGTGTTTGTGGAAAAGCTGTTAACAATTAATATCTTACCTGTTACAGATAGCTCTTTAAATAAACTCACTTTTGAAATTTTGGGTTGAATGCTGATCAGATTGACAAGCCTAGCCCAAGTGGTTCAAAGATTCAAGTAAATTGTTGCTACATAAAAATAAATAATCTCAAAATTTTCTCAGCAGTTTATTCTGGCAGAAATGTGTATAATGGTCCTCTTGAAAGTGCCCCAGCTAGCTGCTGCTGCCACTATTTGCGCTTSCAAATAATAATAAAATTCTACATAAATAATTGCAAAACTGTTTTTTAAAAGACCGTTTCACATTAACTTTTTATTGATATTGGACTTAAAGATGGTAGCGATGCAATTTGCTCAGATTAGTTGGTAACTTGACCGTTTTAGTTGGAATTCAAATCTATTTCTCCAGTTTGAGCTTATTCAAATATATATCTACAACAGGCATGATACTGACTGACTGCCAAAACTTTTCCACAGTACTCCACTTTAAAACATCTGAAGCATTGTGTTAAAGAAAGTGGCTGAATAAACAAACAATGATCTGGAACCTTTGATAACTGTGGAGAAAGACACATATCACATTTAATTATGACATAGCAAACTAGCAAATCACTTTCTATAAGGGACTTTCTCTTATTTATATAAAAATAAATCAGGTTTTTAAGATTGTGTTTACATAAATCACTCATTCATAGTCACATGTTCTCACACCCAAATATCCAGACTCACACCTCTACACATGTAAATGACTAAGGCCAGTTTTAAGAAAGGAGGGCACGAGTAAGCAGCTTATAGGCTATAGGTTCTCTCATGTATCTCCAAAAGTGAAACAAAAAATGAGCTGGGAGTCAGTACAAGAAAGTGAACTTTCATTTTAGAGAATATAGAGAAGCCACTCTTTTGGCTARAAATGATCTTTTTTGTGTGTGTTATACCAAATATAGCTGCTGCTCATATTCTCTGCTGACTCTGCTTCTGTGAACAAGCTCATTGGCTAATAGGGAGTGCTCTTTTTTTCTGTGTTTGAAAAACCGCTAACAGGAATGAGCTGAATGAGGGGCAGTGACATCCTCCAATTTAAAAGTGTCTCTCGCAGAGTATTTGCCACACACATTAAACCCAGAGCTTGTTGCCCTAATGGCAAGCTTAGGCATTTTCTGAAACAGGAGAGCCTTTATCGCTCCTTCTTTCTTTCGTCTCTGGCTCATAAAGTGTTTCAGCTTGTCAAGTGTCTTTATAACAAACACTTTGTCCCCAACTTCTTTTTGTGCCACTGTTTTTCTAGTACCTCAGAGGCTTTTATCCAAAGGGTTTTGTCGTCCCCTCTCAACCTTTGGTCTACGTGTCATCTCAGGTCCTATATGATTCCCATGAGTTTTCCCACGAATCCCTTCGGTGGGGAAGAGACAATTCTGACCCAGCATTTTCTGAGCTGCTTCTAAGTGATTAGTCCCTCTCTGGTAATGAATGTTAATACTGCGCTTTGGGCTGGCACTGGCCAGCAGACGCTCCGACGGACTGGCCTCATTGTTGTCCCGGAGGTGTTCGTCGTCATCCGTGTCGGCGTCGATGTATTTGCTAATGGAGGAGTCATGGAAAGTGAAGACAGTTGGGGCCACGGCAGTGCTTTCTGGTGACTTCGGAGGGGTTCTGCTGCTGGCAGTGGTGTACACTGATACTTCAGGACTTAAAAGAGAGTGGTCCGACAAAACAGAGCTGTCTGAAAGTGGGGAAGGCCCAGAATCTCCGTCGCTACAGCAGCCTCCCTTAAGGCTTTTAGAGGAGTTTCCAGAAAAGAAAAATTTTCTTGGATTCTCAGAACATGTGGACTTTGACACAGATGTTAGCATGGACTCGTACTGCCCTAACAATTGCTGGCCAACTTTTGTACTATTGTGCTGGGACAAACCCGTAGCTGGACCAAAAGTGAACCGACTGCTTTCCTGAAGACCAAGTTCTGGTGCTGGACTATGGGGGAAGCGGGGATTCTCTTGGAAATCTGTTGCACAACTGATGTAGCTATCAATGCTAGATAAGCTTTTCATATCCCCAACTCCCAGTGCCAAGGGTCCATGATTTTGAATGGTCCCAAGTTCTATTTCATCCCTTTGTTTCCCTGCTCTGGACCCTCTGTCTTTAGCGTTGAGGTTGGGTTGTGACCGCGTCTTTGCCATCTGACTGTACATTTCCTCTAGTTTCTCAACATTTAGCCTTTGGGGACTGGTGGCTCGAGCCTCACATGGAGAGCCTAACTCCTGGGCGTTGAAAGATCGATTTGAGCTTGTCTCCGATGCAGCTCTCTTGGATGTCCATTTCCAGTGACTTGGAGAAAGGTGGTTGTCTTGAGGTCTCTCACTTTTCTCTACCACCACATCCATGAGCTCTGCACTACGAGCAAAAGCCTCCTTCAAGTTCATAGAAACAATGCTACCATTTCTTTTTGCTCTTTCCAGGGCTTCCCTTCTTTTAAGAGCCTTTTCTTGCCTCTTCTGCTCTTTGTAGAATTCAGAAAAGTTATTTACAATGATGGGGATAGGCAGGGCAATTACAAGTACTCCAGCAATACAGCATAATCCCCCGACAATCTTTCCCAACAGAGTTTTGGGGTAGATATCCCCATAGCCTACGGTGGTCATAGTAATGGTAGCCCACCAAAAAGAAGCTGGAATGCTTTTAAACTTTGTATCCTCTTCATCCTTCTCAGCAAAAAATACAAGACTGGAGAAGATCATGATGCCCATGGCCAGGAAAAGAATGAGCAGGCCCAGCTCATTGTAGCTCCTCCTAAGAGTGAAGCCCAGAGACTGAAGACCTGTGGAGTGACGAGCCAACTTCAGTATCCGCAGAATCCTCATGATCCTAAAAATCTGAACCACGCGGCGGACGTTCTGAAACTGTAGCACACTTTTGTTGGATTCTGTCAGGAAGATTGTGACATAGTAGGGTAAAATGGCCAACAAGTCGATGACGTTAAGAGGGCCCTTGAAGAACTTCCATTTATTGGGCGAGGAGAGGAAGCGGAGCAGGTACTCCATGGTGAACCAGGCGATGCACACGGCTTCCACGTGCGCCAGCTGTGGGTTGTCTGTGGACTGGCCAAACTCGTCCGTGCCCTGCAGCTCTGGGAGAGTGTTCAGAGACAAGGCGATGGTGGACAGAACGATGAAGAGAATGGAGATGATGGCCAGGATCTGAAAGACAAAGAGGTAACRTGAGTAAGAACTGCAGCAAAAGGAAACCTGATACAGTACAGTCTTAAATGTGGAGTTGAATATTTTAAGTACAGAGGAAGAAGGTACTGAGAGTGGTCAGGGAATACCAGCATGTTCATCAGGAATAAACATTTAAGCCAAAACACATAACACACATAAAATATTATGTTTTACATGTTTACTGTATATTGAAAGCAATCCTACAAAAAAGTTTGTAACAGTTTCTGATTGCTACTATGTTGGCATTTTAACGCAGTCTTCTAATTTTAACCATAGATAACATTGAATAAATCTACTTCCAGCATATTTTATAAGGTCAGGATTTCAATTTGAATGTGTTGACTGTAAGTGAATGCCAATAATCTCCGAGTTTAAATAAACCTTCAGTAAATGCCCCACTGAGTGATTGGCAGAGATAATGGACTGAATCGACTTGGACTGTTTATTTATTTATGTCTCTCTTATCAGGCTTATCCACATGAGTGAGTGTGCTTAAGTGGACTATAAGGTTTAGCAGCCACTAAGTAAAAGGATTAAATCATCACATRCCACCATGAAAGGGGTGCGATAATATAATAGTCTGTATGTTTGTCTGGCTGATAGTAAAATATCTCCTAAATCATTGGATAAATTTGGATAAAATTCTCAAAAGATGATCTCATCACATATCCTACAACTCATTAAACTTTAGAGTCAGTTTAACAAAAAATGTTAATCACAGTTAATCAACAATAAAATKGCTATAACTCGGTCAATTTTCAGATATTGAGCTACAGTTTGGTGTGGTAGTAGCACAGAGTCATCCCTATCACATACTCTGAGGGTTAACAGATCGTACCAGATGTTTGTTTCGAACTTTGGCATGCAAGGCAAAGGTTGAACGCATTTGTTGAAGAAATACTACTTTAACTAAAAAGGGAACAAAAATATATTAATCCAAAAACCTATTAGACCTTTATTTTACAAAGTACATAGTATCCTAACATTATTCAGAAGATCCAAAAAACTGAGACAAGTTAAAAAGGTCCATTTTTTTACACTGCTCGGTTTTTTTAACAAGCTTTTTTTACAGAGCACACTCAACAACGTGATAAAGTAATGATAACATGTGAGCTTTCATTGCTTTTGAGGAAGAAGAACAGGATTACTTCATGAACTATTGTGCAGAATAGAAGCATTAACCCTACATCTCCAAACAGCACAACTTAGAGAGATGAGTAGGAGGTTGTTGCTAGAACACTGAGCTTGTTTTGGCAATAGCCCACACGCAAAAGGTTAGGATGTTATATGATGATAGAAATCATGGAACGGTTGAATTATTTTCTGTAAAAGGAAGAGCAACTAACGAGGCAGTGAGAGATATTCAAAGCCATTGTAAACAAAACTAAATCTTTACTGAACTCTCGTGTAAAGCTGGGTGATTCAACACGCAGTCTCTAACTCAAACAAATAATCTAAAGTCCAGCTGTCAATGTGAGGTTTTATAAACCAGCAGGTGGAAGTTAAAGCAAACTAACCTAAAAAGCGACAGCAAGGACTTTGACAAAATGCCAATAATTCCGAGTCCCCAGAGTGTAAGTGATGGCKAAAAAGGCAACATTATCTATGACCAATCAGAGCGAGAGGACACTGTTGCCATAGCTTCATGGCAGACATGAATAATAGCCCTATCTGTTTATTTCCGTCCTTCTGTGTGGCTCCCCACTGCCCTGCAGGAAATCTATTTGAATCAAACACTTGAGAGGGGCTGGGGCTGAAGGGTGAGGGGTTGTAGTCGGCGACGGTGGCAAAAAACCGAAAGGGGTAGTGAGGGGCAGGGGTGCGGTGGACACTGTGATGCTGTTGAACGGAAAATGATTCCTACAAAGTAAATAACAGGGTTTATTGCTTGTGTTATCTTGCTGCACGTTTGTGAGCACCAGGTATTAAAGGTCACCCTCTGGGTACAAGACACATCAGGCTTGTAATAAGCCRGAGGAGAGCTAGAGACGAGCCACTAACAAATCCCAAACTTCAAGCCACTGGAGATTGCATTTATGGAAGGGCAGGACAGAAGAAGGGACAGAAGTAATAGGATTGCAAGGCTATAAAAAGGTCGCTAATGAAGGTGCGCCAGTGCTGCTGTGTGTTGTTTTGGTTGTGAGGTTAAGTTCCACTAAGGAAACCCTACACATTTCCCACCGGACTGCGGTGGCCCTGCCTCTACCGCCCGAGTGCACTCAGTCWCTCTGCTCATTGAGGATCTTTACCTCTGTCTTTCCTGTGTTCTTTTAGTGCTGCTGTGTGTAATTTCATAAATCTACTGCACTCCAAATGTGAACAGGACTGCAAACAAATTTATAAAGCATGAATGGAGCTCCAGGCACAATCATAATGGCATCAACACAATTACAGGCTATTTATAAACTCTACATCGACTCATAGGATCAGCCACACCTGAGAATACAGCCTTTACGCATTACATTCTGAACTTCATAATTACAACGTATGAGGCCCAAAAATAACAGAGGGATCATTTGTTTTTGGAGGAGAGGACAAGACAACATGTGAGCGAGAGATAGATGGAGGACAGATTGACAGGAAATCCCACAGTGACACAAAACAGAGCTAGCTCACACTGGTTTGTGTCTCTCATGACACATGGCGTGTGGCTCGGCAGAGACGATAGTCCCCAGAGAGAAGCATCGTCGTTAGGAGAAGGTGACACCAGGCCTTGTTAGGCTGAGCGGACGAATGTAAAGAAAGGATGATTTCAAAATGCAACCTAGATAAAGAATTTTATAAAGACTGACATGTCCTTTTTTTACTTGGTTCTGATTGCAGTAACACACTCTTCTAGCCTGGCCCTTGCCTTCCTACGCAGCTCCGCTCAATTCTAGTTTCCCTTCACTGCTCCGTCTGGGACTTCTCCCATTGAGATGGATTTCGCTGGTAAATTTTTAGCCGGGCCAATCAGAGAACAGAACGTCGATTTTCTGCTCAGTGTCTGCTTGTAGTTTAGTTTACCTGGACCAATCAGCAAACAGAAGGAGGAGTTTTGAACGACGTAGATGTTCTGCGCAGTGTCCGCTAGTTAGTTTAGCATACGGCAATGGAGGAAGTGAATGAAGCCAGTCTGTGTAGATAAGGCTTCAAATTAAATTAAATTTGTCTGACAAAGCAGCAGCTCTCATTTACAGTCGTCTCGTTCGGCTCGGTGTATTTCTCCTCTCAGTAGGGTTGTTTACAGCACACGCGATTTCCGGTTAGCTTCTTAGCGTAGCCTCCTTCACAGCGACATGCGTCGCAGCCAACTGGTCCAGTCATTTTAAACTTCAGCAGTGGCCTCGCCTCCTGCAAGAAACGCTTCTCTATTCAGCAAGTCCAGACCCTCGTACGAAGCAAAGTGAAGGACAGGGTCTGGTTTTAACCAGGCTAACACTCTTCTAACCTCCAGAAGAAAGTACATTTAGGAATCAGAAATTTACAGTTTTTTCAATTATTACTTATATCTTGCTGTGTTAGTGCCCTGTATTCTGCAGAATTTATAAATATTACAGCTTGAACAMAGGGAATCCACATACAAAGACCTTTTACTTTAAAGGGGTTATATCATGTAAAATCAACCTTTTTGAGTTTTGTCATGTTATAATGTTTTCATCTTATCAAAAACATGCCCAGAGTCTTTGACTCCTTCGTGCATGTTTGAGAAATCCTGTGCTGTCCTGAGTCAGCCAGGCAAGGAAGAAAAAATGACTGGTTGGGACTAGAACCGCCTTTTGGGACCAGCTCCTCCTCTGGGCCTTGTCTCCAAGCCAAGCTTCCTCATCACAGAGCACACCTACCCACCCCAACCCCACACACCCCGCCTGTGACTCCTGCAGGCTCTCGGCAGCAACAAAGCAAACAACTGGTGAAACTGAAAGTGAAACTGAAACTATCTGCTGAGCTCCCGATACTACTTCTGAGCGCAGCCCTTTTCAAATTTAAAATACTTTTGAGGAAATGTATTTTCATATGCCAAGTAAACTACTCCCGTATCACAAAGCAACCCCACCCCCGCGCCCATCCTGCCCATGCTGCCCGTGACTCCTGCAGTCTTTCGGCTGTGATGACGTGTTGAAATGGACGGGACAGAAGCGGAAGGAGGTTCTTAAAGAGACAGAGGCCAATTTCAAGGTGTTTAGAAGCAGAAATGATGAGAAGACAGTTTTATTTCCTATTTAAACATAAACAGTATTTTAATAACAACTAAAGGTGACATAGATACTTTATTATAGTATAGAATTTAAATGTATGCCTGAGAAACACTTAATATTGCCCCTTTAATTATAGTATACATTTGTGGTCCAGGACTTTCTTTTGCATCCATTTTTGTAGTTTCTTATGTTGCCCTATTTGCTTCAAAYGTTCCAGTTGTTTGCATCTCCTGTGAGAATTTCTCCCTGATTTTCCAAGCTGAGACCTGGAAATTTTTCTCAAAACCTCAACATCAAAACTCCATTTAAGAAAAAAAACTATTTCTTTAAGTAGGTGACATCCCCAATCATATTTCAAGAACTCCCAAGTCCACCAGTGTTCCGATTCACATCCACGCATTGAACTTGGAGCCACATTATTATGCTTTAGCAGGGGAAGTTCCTGCTCTAGTAAATCAACATGAAACCAGAGGTCACCCAGAGAAACACAGATTGCAGACAGGTGCTACTCCCACCAACACTTTCAAACAGATATCTATTCTAAAACAGTTTGGTAAAGCTGTATCAGTTCTTGGTTGAGTTAATCCAGGTTCTGCCTGAGTACTAAAGCTGGCAGCATGGTCGCTCGGCAAACGACAGGTCGACACGCCATCACGTAGTTGTTCGGCGTTCATTTTCGCACACACCTTTCATAGCTCCTCCTGAGACACCCCTCCCACTGCAGCATACGTCACTGCATGGGATATCTTCCCAGGGGAGTCCAATGCTGACACTTGTCACTCAACGTTATTTAACCACAAACTCGTCCCGGATTAAGGTCCAAAGTTTTTGTCAGTCAGATTTCACTGAGAAAAATGTCTGTTTTATCCTCTTTTATGAGTTTTTCACAGTTTGACTATCTTTATATTATACTTAATATTTATATTTATATTTTGGTATGCTTGTTTGTCTTTGTGTCTATGGTGTATAATGATGTGATTGTGATGCTGTAATTCTGAGTGTTTTATGTGCTGCAGAACAGGAACCTGCTGTAAAACAGCAATTTTGCTGAGTCAGGCTTGATTTTTAATAATCTTTTCCTGTTAAATAAATAAATCTAAATCTATAATCTCCTGGTAACAGTCGTCTCTGGAAGCGAGTCGCTTTTCCTTTTTTCTTATTTTCCTTTCTTTTTTTGAAGTGAGTGGTTGATGCAAAACGCAGCGTCTGAGCGCTTTCAGCACGAACAAACACTCCCACGAACTTCTGACCAATCACACAATAAAGTTCGTTTGTGTTCTTATGTGGAGGGGGGAAAAGTTCTACCCACGGGTTGCGACAAGAAGTTGCCAAAATGTCGTCAACGTGAACAGAAGTGACGCAATTTTTGTCATGAAACTGCGACAGTTCGGCACGATTTCGGCAGTTCGGCTGCAGCCTTCCTTTCCCATCACTCCCCGAGCCACATCGAAGGCCACAGGGATCCCATCATGCAACAGTCTCCCAGCCTCAACRGCTAGCCACTGTCACCATGACAACCCCCTTGAAGCCTGACAGGAGGCGGCTACGTGGACCTGCTTGTGAAAAGCAAGTCTGACAGAGTCTCCTTCTTTGTCTCTCCCCTCCCTTCTGTCCCCGATTTGCACCTTACTCTGAACCATCTGTACTGCTTTAGTCTCCATTCCATCCTGCAGTGTCTCTTTTGTTTGTCCTCTTTGGGTTTCGGCACAACTTAGTTCACTTGATTAACATTGGCCTTTGGCACGGATGCTCCAATTTTATTTTATTTTTTAATAAAATGACTAATGAGTAGTATTTTTAGAAAGGGACGAGAGGACTCTCTAAACAAGTCTGCAAGGCACCGTTTTCATTTATTTGCCACAAGGTTAATGTTTAATGGTTTCAACAGATTAACACGCATCATCGTTACYGCACCACCGATCCTCACTCTTTGCAAGATGTTATTGTAAGTGGTCAATAGCAAGCGAGCAATGATGTAGAATAATTCACACCCCTGACTCCGAATGTGGAACGTGTGCCTCTCTGCCTGCGAACGAACGAGACCAGGTTTCCATAGAGACGGGAGGAGACTGTGTCTTCCACATTTCCCCCAGAATGATCGCTGGAAATACACAGGCACACATTTTCACAGCGGCTGAGCCGTAGTCTCCCCGCCATGCGTCACCTCCTAACTTTGAGCAGCAGAGCCTCGTTCGGCTTCACCTTCAGCGTCCTGCCAAGGTGAACGGGTTTGGATCCCGCGGTTCTTCTCGGGAGTTTCCGCCAGCGTCTCCGGTATCATGGCATTGTTTCTGTGACATTAATGCTAACCACCTGGTGTCATTCTATATATAATCCATCAATACGGTACATGAATATTGTATGATGTTTGGGARACATTTTTTGTTTCAAGATCACACATTATTGATGTTTTCAGACAACTAAACTACACTGACTTCACCGTTATGTGATTTTGAATCTAAGTTGTAAAAAATTTAGGCAAGATATAATAATTATTGATGAAAAATAAAAGCCTAGGAATACATGACAAAGTTGTTGTGTTTTGGGCAAASCTTGAAAATGACATGCATACAATATCATGTCAAGCTCAGAGTGTGTTTTGTGAATGACTCTCAGCTACTGCCACACTAAATTTGGGCTCATTGGCTGAAATGTTGGCTGGGTTGTAGCCATTTCTGTCTTTAAAGTACCTGTGACCTGCATATCCTTCAAATACAAAAAGTCAAAGAAAACTTTTTTTGTTTTAAAAATGTGCCATAATACAAGTAATTCTGTCCATTTTGTCACAGAACTGTCAATTTTTCTTACGAATTTGACTCAAATTGAAACAAGAAGTGACATCAAAAGGAAACTCTTGTTTATTGAAACAATATTATTTGAACTCTTACTCTTCATCTCGCTCTGAAAGTGACTCAAAATAATCCAAAGAAACATCAGATTCTTTTTTTACAGTCTGTGTTGTTATTAATGCTATCCTTCTAAAAAAAATGCATTCATATTCAATTCAAAAAATTGATGGCATAGGTATCTTAAAGTGCCTGTGACATGCCAATCCATCGAATACAAAAAGTCAAGGAGAACGCATTTTAATGTAAGAAAACTTGCATAAAATGTGATTTTACCCTTTTGTTCACAAAAATAACATTTTCGTTTAAAACTGACTCAGCCAAAGTGAAACAGGAATTGACATCAAAGGGGAACTCTTTAAGAAAGAGAACTCTCTTTGTTTATTGAAATCATGTTATTTGAACTCTGACTCATCTTCATCTCTCTCTGATAGTGACTCAAAACAATATAAAGAAACATCAGATTSTTCTCTACAGTCTGTGCCATTAGCCATTTTATCAACACTCTATTCCATGCAGACATTCCCCTTTGACATCACTTCCTGTTACTTCAAATACAAATATCTCAACAACTGTTCATCTCAGCAGCGGGAAATTATTTTCGCAATATGTTATTAATGTTATCTTTCCAATAATRCCTTTATATTTATTTAGAAAATTTCATGTCATAGGCACTTTAAAGTTAGTTGGCAGCCATCTTGAACTGACACCAGTTGTACCATTGTTTATAATTTCTGMATGCCACCTTAATTCTCTGAATAGGAGTGCACTTTGAGATCAGTGAGGTCTAAAGTGAGTGATTTTTGGGACGTTTGTCAAACGTGACTCACACGGTCCTCGCAGACACAAAGTGCCCCACAGCCGTCCTCAGGAAACCACTGATGTAGGTAGGAAATCTATGCCTGTCCCATCCATCTTCTGAATGAATCCCACCTCATCTCCTCTCCCCTCCTCAATTATTCAWGCATTTCAGATGAAGAGAATCCAGACTTAGCATCTATATTTAAACTGTGACTGGTCCGCGGTGGTTATATAATTAGAAACAGTATAGGATGTGGCCTGGAACGAAGAAAGGAGCCCAGTTTTTCTGGAGGAATCCTGTCGTGGTGGTGCAACGCGGCCGAGACAAGTAGGAAATGAAAGGATTGATTAGTGTGATGCGGGAAACTCTTCTGGAGTGAGAAAAGCAGAACGATGAAACTTTACCTGCTCCTGCAGTGCATTAATTACATCTGAGATTATAAGCGTTCATCTGCAAGCGTATAGAATAACACGTTGCCAAAAATATGAGAAAGGCAAGACTATCGTATTGTTCAGGTGAAGCGCTGCTAGATAAATGAATGTATGATGCAGTTCACGCAGCCTCGCAGTCCGTGATCATTTATTTATTACAGAAACCCGAGAACATCCTGCTTATGCTCTGCAGACATGGGCGCAGAAAGGAGGGGAGTGAAAGAAAAAAAAGGTAAACATGAGAAAAGCATTGATTTAAAACGCAAACAGAGAAAGACACGAAACTCCTTCGACAAATGCAGTCAATCAACAGCAACGTCTGAATAGGAGGCAGCTGCAAGTCTCACGGAGGAGACAGTTACCATGGTGACAGTGAACTTTTAAACATTTCAGACATGACAGAGAGAGAGAGAGAGAGAGAGAGAACAGAAACAATCATAAACAGAGAAACAAAGAGCTGCACGACATCACCGATAAGTTATGAATGTCAGGACTCCACTCACAGAGGAGGGGGCACGCAGAACAAGATTAGTGTTTAATCCTGCGCTCCAACACACGCTTACTGCACGTTTTCGTCTCGCTAACAATGGCGCCGTCCATGTTCCAGAGTTTGTGAGAGCCCAGATCAGTGGCCATTCAGTGTCAGCGCTGTTAATCCCTTTAAAATGCACTCTCAAGTTAGCATGCAAATCCTTCCAGTTTTTTGCTATATGGCCAGCTTTAAGCTCGTGATGATTGTACTTAAACTCCCTCAGATGTGTTGCACCCGACAATTCAAAGTCCCACCATGACATGGTACACAGCGCACACTCACAACATGTGGAAATCTGCGAAGAAGAGGGAACAGAGGGACATTTTACTTAAAACAAATCAGCTTGAACAGCAGGTTCTCAGAGGTAAAGGTGGACAGAGAGTCACCAGTTTGAGAAAAAACTGAATACAGTTACAACAGAATGTATTGTTATCTACAGTTAATAATATCTTCAAAAAGTTCAAAGTTTTTGGAGAAATCTCTGAGCATAAAGAACAAAGCTAAAAGTATAAAAAGTTGCCAATGTTCTTTGGATTCCGCTGAATTAAAATGGATCTGATTCTGTAAAGGACATCACTTTAAAGTGCCTGTGCCGTCCAGTTTTTGTAATAAACATGAATGCCTCTAACACTGATAATGCATTGCTACAATGGCTTACAACCCCTTGTGTGGTTTTTAGTTTTTTTTTGTTAAGGGTTGTGCCTCCTCATGATGTCTTCATGAAGATGAKCCTTACTCTGTGCTGGGGTCTGTGGCAGCATGACCCAGAGCACCTGTTCTCCTATGTTTGTCATGTTTTGTCTTCTGAACGGGTGTTCTGAACTGTAATTTCATTGTGCTCTGTACAATGACAATAAAGGTCTAATCTAATCTAATCTAATCTAATCTAACACAGACTGCAGAGAAGAATCTGATGTGTCTTTAGATTATTTTGAGACACTATCAAAGAGAGATGACAAAGAATCAGAGTTCAAAGCTTGTTTAAATAAAAAGACCAGATTTCCCTTTTGATGTCACTTCCTGTTTCACTTTGGCTGAGCCAAATACAAAAGAAAATATGTGATAAAATGGGTAAATTCATGTGTATTGTGCCAAGTTTTTTTTAAATATTTCTTTGACTTTTTGTATTTGATGGATATGCATGTCACATGCACTTCAATAAATAAATGTCTATAAACACATTTCACAGCGCCATCATCCATAAATGCTGTTTAAAGCTCTATCGTGCAAAGAAGAAGCCATTTTTGAACATCATCCAGAAACGCTGCTGTCTTCTCTGAGCCAAAGCTCTTCTTAAACAGACTGGGGCAAAGAGGAGGACCGGTCCCAAATGTCAGCAGGTGGGACATGTCCAGGATGAGTATCTTGTCTACCACAGAGACAGATGCCACCACTATATATATTCCTAAGGTCCATTCAGAGCCTCCAGTTTAACCTAACATGCATTTTTTTTTTTGCAGGGGGGGGTCTATGAAAGGAAGCTGGAGAGCCTGGCAGTGGCAAAGGGAGACTAAGCCAACTCCACACAAAGAGTGAAGCAGCCAGGATTCAAACTGGAGACCTTGTTGCTGTGAGGCGACAGCACTAACCACCACTGTGCCGCCCCTGAATCAGTTTGTGCACCAGAAATATGTTACTCTCATAATTACACAAAAAAATCCAAGAAAATTTGCCCAATCTTGAAGAGCAAAAAACTAGGTCAGACCTGTTAACATTTATAGCTGAGCTTTTCTGTGACATTTTGCCTCTGATTCTGATCAAAACTGATAGTAAAAGGGGGGAAATGCTCTTTTTTTAAAGCTCACCTGTAAGACAGTTTTATGCACACAGGCTGCTTTGGCAAATCTCAACAGGTCTGCTGCATCTAATTACATGTGCTAAGACTGGATAATATCTGTTTAGAGCGAAGGCTTAGCAGCAGTCGGTGCTTGTTTGGAAAAGGCATTACTAATTCCAGATGACAGGAAAATGATCATAGAAAAGTAAGGGACTGCTTTGAGCAGGATGTTTTGTTCCTGGTTTATTGAAAGGATATTGTGTGTCTTCATTTGTGCTGAAGCCTAAAGTGTGGGTGAAAGTGCTCATTAAGCTGAAAAGCATCTCAGACAAGTAATTAAGTGCTCTTTCCAAATAATCTCCCAATCAGCGAAGGGCTTGATGACCGTCCTTCACTTTGGTGAGCTCCATCTATTTTACCCTTAACCTCCTTCTTTAAATGCATTCATTCACCTATCAACACAAACTGCACCGTGATGAGAAACAGAGGAAAGCTGCAACAATTAAGCATAAAAAACTGATTTCGAATTGTCGCTCTGCTGCTAAGGGTTGAATATTCAGGGGATTTTATTTTGAGTTTTTGAGAAAATGACCACCACAAAAAGCCTGGAGGTTACTCTGCTGCACTTTGGTTTCAAAATATTGTAAAGAAAACTAATGAACGAGCTGTAAAAATAAAAGAAAGAGCAGTTCCTTCCAAATCCCACATGACTGTTTTCCCACATACACAAAAAKAAGTCTTCCTCAGCTTTGACGATCACACAGGTCGACAGCAAATGCACAGTGCAGCATAGTGCAAGGAATATATTTTTAATGCAGCAAAGCCTGCCTTAAACAAAAAGCTCAACTAGCGCTGACACATGAGCTCCATGACAAACACACAATGTATTTAAATCATCCTCTGCAGCCAGGCTGTGTAAACCTCTGACTGACGGAGCCCTGTGCACCGAGCTGCTCTGCACAGCTCCTTTCAGACTGCCTGTCCGCTAACAAATGATGCAAACGCCTGCTGTGCTGCAGCTACTTGACCCATCTACAAGTGAAGAGAAATAACTTGCGAGAAGTTTATTACTGACACCCCTGCACCGCGACCGAGGTGAGCTGAGCTCGGCGCAGGTCTGTTAGTTATGATAAAGGGAAAGAAATATACTGCAATCACATGAAATAAATCCATCTTATGAAGGTTTATGGAGCAAATACTCACCAGATCAGTTTAAATAATGAACCCAGAAAAAATAAAGTCCTGGCATTTTTTTTTTTTTTTTTTTTTTTTGATGGGCCACATAGTTTGCTGCCATTAACTTCAGAGTTGATCGAATGGACTTATTGTCATTTTGGTCAAATTTTGTTAATGACAATATGTGCAATCTAATGCCATATCGTGCTATCTTACATGATCTGTTAGCACATTACTCACTATCTGTAAAAAATGACTGCCTAATAACTATTTTTCTGTTTGCTATAGTTGACTAGTCGCGGTGGCCATCTTGAATTGGAGGGATTCCAAAGGTCATAAATGTACATCCAATAACTACTTCCTGAAAGTTTCCTTAAAAAACATCCAGTGGTTAATGAGATATTTTGCTAATAGACAACGGAACTTCATTCATATTATTAATAGTAWATTTTTATAAACAGACTTGCTCATGGCCACCTTGAACTGACTTTCATCTATTTTGTTGTTTTTTTTTTTCTGTCTGTCCTGCAGCCAAATGTGCAGATCAGATGGATGAGTTAATTAAATAACTTCCAGGTGTGCATGTTTCCCCACCCCTATGTTTTTTAACCAGAGATTGCTTGTTTAACAGAGGCAGCCTTTTTAACTTAATAAGACTCAAAGTATAAAAGTAGCTCTACTATGTGTTGAATAATTTTAGGATTATATTCAGATGGATCCGTTTGGGATTCTGACAGCATTTTGGAGGCCAAATTTTATTTTTAAAGGGCCATATCTGGCCCGTGGGCTGCTTGTTGAATAAGCCTGCAATAAAATGTCACTTTCAGAAAATGAATTATGAATGACTCAGCTACTGCTGCATCAAAATTTAGCTCAACATCTGTAAAACTGACACACATAAACAGACACGGGCAGAAACATTGTTTCCTATCTTTGCCTGTAAACAGAYCATGATGACACAGCATACGCACCAGGATAATTAAGCTCCACCCCATTTAGCCACCGGTCACATGTGGGATTTGCACTGATTTGGAATCACCTACAGAGCTCTGCAGCATTGACCACTGTTTCTTAGACCACCTAGRGATATTCTTACATCTCAGAGTGACACAGCATTTTACCCAGCAGCCCCACCTCTGCTCCGCAGCTCCTCTTTCACCCCCTCTGTAGCTCTGAATGTGAACCATCTCTTCAATAAAATATACCATCCTCTTCACCGCTAAAGTCCTCTGTTTCCATACACATGTCTTCCCATCAAAGAGAAACAAGATGATTGCATTTTGCTTTAATTCTAGCTGTGTTAAATATTTTATTTTTGCCATGCACATGTTTTCTCCAGAGCAGCGTGGCATTTTTCAGGGGGCTGCAAGACACGCGGAGAGAAGAATTAATTGGTACAATTTGCATGTTACGCTATTGTTCTTTTGTTTTTAAACGTGGTTGCACAAATTACAAACGAGATTCTTTTTATTTTARTCTGCCTTTGGAAATGTGGATAATTGTCCTCCATATAAATACCCTTCTCTCTAATTGAATTTGGTCCAAAGGCAACCAAAAACTCCGATGTCTAAATCTGACCTCAATAAAAGTTATAATTAAAGAGTTTTCCCACAAAGCAGAGGAGGACTCAGCTGATTCCAAAGTGTTCAGATTTATGCAAATTAGTGAAAAGATAAGGTGCTCTATTCAACCTAACTCTAACCCTGCAGGTATGAAATCTGAATAAAATACTAAAATTATGTCATGTTTGTAATTTTTAGATATTGATTTTTATTTATTATTTTTATATTTACAGCAACTATTTTTACTTTAAAATGAGGTTAGGACTTATGACGAGGAGAAAATAAAAATATTAAAGGGATTATAGGATTATATTTGGTGCCCTTTCAGGTGCACTCATCACCACAAATAAATAAATAATTTTAATGAGCAGACAAGGTAGTAATGTTTATGCTAGTGCAATGTGCATATTTTTTATCTGTCTGTGCTTTCAGTAAAATATCTCATGAATCAATCAACATATATTTTGTAACTTTCAGAAACTTAATCATTGTTTGATCTAAAACTGATTGTGTTGTGAAGAATTCACATATTGAGATGATGCATTTTTCTGCATATCTCATTCTGCAATTATTGTGCTGTTTTAACAATTCGTGAATCAAAACATTTGTGACCCATCGCATCGAAACCAGGATTAAGTCCAAAAGTGGAATGTAGAAAAATAGACAAATAAAGCGTTTTGATTTAAATGTGTGCAAAAATTGCATTTTGTCCAAATATAATGAATTAATGCCTTATCAATGTATTATTTGAATGAACTGTCTGATATATAATCCTGAAATTTTTGAAGCAATTTTTTAGCAGTAGCAACAAAAAAAAAACTGATTTTGAGGAAAAACACCTTAAAATTTAGACATTTTCCCTGTGAGCCAGCAATGTTTTGTTTCTTTCCAGATGGGAAATCTTAATATACAAATATTATTTGAGGTTTCCTCTTTTTATTGACATCAAAAATTACTCAACAAATTTACATGAAATTAGGATTCAGACCAAACAGTAATGTATTATCGTAAGCCTAACAAACAAGACAAATTAAGTCATTTCTCTGGATAAGCTTGTGATATCAGAATGATCCAGGTATCAAAATGAAGCTTTTAAAGGCAGGAATCTGAAAATGTAATTAGGTAATTTTATCCAAATTTGACTTAATCCTCATTTTTATATGATGCATCACATTTAGCCCCTTCAGGACATTCTGGCTATGACTTTTGCTATTTCAGCATTTTACACTTTTTGAGATATTTAGCCTATTTTTTCTCATTGAAAATGAATGGAGCTTTCTTCAACATTCTTATAATCCTACAAAACAGTGAACTTTTCATACACTTTTCACCTTTTGTTCTGGTTCTGTTCTATTTTTAACTTCTTTGTGAGTTTAGCTTCATTCCGTTTTATTGCTTCTTTTAGCTTTTTTCTGCTTTTTCTGTGCTCTTTATAGCTCTTCTGATAATTTTCCTTTTTTGTGATTCTCTCAGCTTCTTAATGCTAATTCAAGCTTTTTATGCTTCTTTCATCTGTTTGCTGAAATTTAAGCTACTTTTTAGCCTTTTCAGATAATTTTAGCTGTTTTCAGCTAAAATTACCAGTGATAATTTCAGCTACTTGCTGCTTAAATCAGCAAGCATGTACTCCTTCTKYTTCTTTGTTCTAGATTRTTTTTCAGATAYTCTTTAGYTATCTTTATGCTAATTWAAGCWTTTTTGGCTATTTTAGAMCTTGCAAACTTTTTGTCCATCWTTTAATTCTACAAAAATCTTTCAGCATTAAGCATTCACACTACATTTATGCAGAAAACGCATTTTCTCTAGTGAATAGGAGTGAGCTGAATACAAGATGGCCACAAACACATAACTGGTTATAACTCAGTCAACTGGACAGATATTCAGATTCATTGACCTGTTACTTGGTGTGGTACTATTTCCTCACCTATACTCTAAGCACCAACTGATCACACAAGATCTATGTTTAAAACTGGTAGTGACTATTAGTCGACTGTGTCGGTCTGTTAGCAAAATACCTTGTGAACCACAGGATGCATTTTAAAAGAAAGTTTCACAAAGTAAACATCAGCTGTACATCTCTGACTGATTAACTTTTAGAGCCAATTCAATTCGAGATGGCCTTCACAGCTACAAGCCAGATTCTCCCATGAACAAGTCAAAAAATAAATTAAAACAATCAACATTTATTCATTTTCAGTCARTTTGTTATGGTTACAAATCCTAAATGTGTAATTTTCTTTTCAGAGATTCGTCTGTCCTTCCAAGCAGTAATTTTCTCTTTTATGTTTACGCTCTCCAGCTCTCTTGATGATAGTCACTAAAGTCCGCCCCTCCCGCTTCCAACGCTTACCACCTCCTGGAGACAGTGACGTCTTTTCAGTGCGTGTTCACACAAACAGCTCAAATTCAAACTGAAGGAATAAAGGAGCTTGCTTTTCTGCTTTTCACTGACCACCTTCAGTGTGTCACAATCCTTTATTCTATAGAACCAACACACGTTTCTTTCCTCTGTGACAATCAACCAATGACCTCCGGGGCTGAAAAGCCAAGCCACAACTGCAGCCTCCCAAAGCAAATCATTTTGAGGCTGAAATGTGAGCGTGTCAATTTACTTATTATTTTTAATCTGAAATAAACAAGCCTAGCCTTTAACCAARACACGTTTATGATCCCTTCTGTTTATTTATTCATCCAGACATAAAAATCTGCACTTTTATTACAGCACTGAGATGTTTTTCTCATGAATTTGGCTTCATTCACAAATATGTTCAAACTGGTTTGTGTAGGTCAAAAATTTTTACATTAAACTAAATGCTTAATTATGCAATATTTGTTGAGGTTAAATTCCACTGTAGTAATACTGAAATCTTAATTTTACTTATGCAGGTTCCATCAAATAATCTACATGAAGTTAATTATTACAGCTACTGAATAAAAACGAATTGCATAATTTACAAAAACCTGACAGTCATCAGCTGGATTGTAATCTATTTGAACTAGATTGAAATGCATGAATTGTTTACTGTCTGTAAAGTTCCGTGAGATTATATCAGCTGTGATTTGGTGCTGTGAAAATGATTGAATAAAAAATGAAAATCACAGCAGTTTTAAAAATTCTATTTGTCTTTACATTTCTTTGCAAATACTAATTTGTGGGTCATTCAAAAAAATGTTTTGAATTGAAKTTTTGTTATCTTGCTCTTGATATTGCATAATGAACTGGCAGCTTCACACTAAGTAAAAGACTCCAGAAAATCATTGTTTAAAAATAACAAAATCTGACTTCAGATATGTTTTGGCTTCTATTTGCTCTGCATTTTAATTATAATACAACAGGGCCCCATTGAGGTGATGAATATACACTGTAAAAAATGAAATGTTGGATTTACTTAACCATGTTATGTGACCTGGTTCCACTTAACTGAGTTGAGTAAATTCAAAGCAATATACCAGTTTTTTAAACAAAGAACATTAGCATGTTGCTTTGAAATTACTCAACTCAGTTAAGTGGAACCAGGTCACATAACATGGTTAAGTAAATCCAACATTTCATTTTTAGAGTGTACTTCAGAAGAAGAAAAACAGGTGATTCTTAAAACCTCTAAAACACATTTTAAACGTTCATTTCTTGATGTGCTTTACCAGCATACCTACAAGCCTTAAAAATAATTTACCATAACAATGGCATAGATTCCCAGACCTGTTGTTTTCACTCCAGTTTGCTCCCTCGATGACTTTAAAACCTTTKTCGATCTACTACAAAATGCAGAACATGACTCATAAAACACTCAAAACTTAGCATCAGACCTCCACACATTAACACGGCGTCAACATAAAATATGCAGCAGAAAATGTAAAAACCCTCCATATTCCCAAACATAACACAGCTGACATTATTATTATTATCCCAGAATTATTATTATTATTATTGTGCAACTTTAACCACTTCATCCTGACTCTGGTTTTAAAGACAGTAATCTCATCATACATGCAAAACAAATAAAACTCACCATTGTCTCAGTGATTACATAATCACTTGTTCTTGTTTATCTGAGTAAAAATAGATCATCTGCACTCAACATTTAGTTGCATGAAACTATTTGTTCTAAATATCTCTGTGACCTTTTCTATTTATTACTAAAATAGAAAGGCTTACCGATTTCATGTGCTTTTAATAATAGTGTTAAAATGTTTTTTTAACAAGCATATAGAGATTCAGGATTTAATTTAGGGAACGTTTTGGCTCACAAAAAACTGTTGCAGAAGACCTCTATTTTGAGGGTATGAAGTTTTGTTAGCAAAGTTTTAGTGCAAAACAAACAATGAATTTTAAACTTTGTCAACTACTATGTTTATTTTATTTTTAATCTGAATAGCTTAAAGCACACAAAGCCCAACTCATTTAAAGCTGAGTAACTACAAAGTTACACAGAGTGCAAGGCTAAATTTACAATAAAGTTGCATTTTTTAAAAAAGAAAATAAATAATAAATCTGTAGCAGAGGAAATTTTTTTTCCTTTGTGRTTTAGAGTCACAAAGCTTTTATACTTCTGCTGTACACAGTACAGCTGAGGTAACCACCATCTGTTGAACTAAGACGGCACATTTAGCAGCTAATGAACTGGACACATTCTCCAGGAACTGCTGGAGCCCTATAGGCAAAAATATCATGATTACCAGAACATAACCCCCCTGTAACACAAACACATTGGTGGATTTTCCAATGCTGAACCGCTAACCCACCTGTTGACTTCAGAGCACTGAATAAAACTCTGTTATCACCTAAACAATCAAATGTCAATTTTTTTTAACCTCTTTTTTCCAGGTCGCTGGCACCTGTCTCTAGTGGTCATTATGTGAGGGACAGGGGACACCTGTGACCTTCTCACTGTGAGAAAACAACACTAAACACTGCTAAACAGTTAGATCAGCAAAGCAACGGAATCAAAATCACAAGATACTACGATGGGTATAGGAGGACACATAATTGATTAATGGTTCGTTCTGATTTTCTTTATTATTTTTATTGTTTTTACAGAAATCCAAGCAAAAGAATCTCATATAATAACTTGATACCGCATAGCGGTAACATAATGACCCCGCCTGCACAAATGCACCAGAACTCAGAAGTCTTTATTCCTAACAAATGTCATGCTATTAGGTGCATCCCAAAATTGTAGTGGTTTGGGTGGCGGTCTATTTTTGGGGTTGGTGGTGGTGGGGGGGGGTGGCTGAGAAGTCTGACAG
>NW_013952437.1:1873441-1885406 GCF_001266775.1 Austrofundulus limnaeus
GGGGTGCACTGGTTGGTGGGCCTGGTGGATAGAGCTTCATCAGAGCTAAACAACAAAAGAAATCTGAAGCTCCTATGTTGAACAGTTTCTGAGTTATAAGGGATTTTGCATGTCCTGACACCCCCACTTTGAAAGGAGCCCCCTCCTCAAATATGGGGTCTATTGTAAAACCGTTGGCTGATGTAGTGTAGGTCAGACTCATCTACAGTCCTGCCAAATTTCATGTTGATCGGTGCAGCCGTTTTTATGGTACGGTTTACCAAAATCACTGAAAAAAAATAAAAAAAATAAACAGTACGAAAATAACATTTGACCCCAGGATGGATTCCTGATAAAAATGTCTCATTCCAGCACTGTAACTTAACAATACAGAAACAGTGGAGAGAAGAGAAGAAATAAATCCTACTATTACATCCTTACACTTTTTTAATCTCCTATTTAAATCCAAGGTCACAATCAAGGAGATGTCACCTGATATTTTGTCTCCCACCTGCTTTAACAGGTGTCACAGCTTTAAAGGAGACATAATCCTTCTTTTTCACATTTAAATCATTCAATCAAAGTCTATACAAGTGGAAGTATGCTTTGGTCTGAATTCCTCTTTTTTTTAATTTTACCAACCCCTCTTTCACCCCTTTTCTGATGTGTGTCTCAGATGAACTCGTTTTGAGGCTGTATTTTTGAATCCAAACAAGGCGCTTCACTCCCTGCACCCTCATGTATCTTTGAAGCTGCCAGTTTTACAAATACATGTTCAAGTTTGATTTTGAAAGTTTACAATCGTTTAGTTTTAATTGCAACAAAGAAAAGCTATATCCCGTATCAAAATGTAATCCAGTCTGACAATACCTCTCCTGGTTGATCCAGCTACTGAGGCTCAACCTTGCATTCTGGTGTAGTGTTTTTTATGACCTGCTATACATCATCTGACCAGCTGTGACTGCACACCTGACACAAGCAGTGATTAATTCTCTTCTGGTCGCTTTGTGCCGTAGATTGTGCTGCAGACGGATTTATGAATATAGCCAAACCACGTTCATATGTCATCTTCAGTGTGACATGAGAGGGGCATGATTAGAATTTGTCGCCTGCCATCCCATGCACACCAAAAGAGCAAGGAATTGCTAATTCTCCAAAAAGAACATAAATGACAGCAATGTTCCACGTTTAGTTTAAAGCCCGACGTAACGAGTAGCTCCAAATGTGTCAAATAARCAACAGACAGAAAGTTTCTCCTAGGTATTTCTTAGTATTGAAAGTGTGCTAAAAAGGAAACTTTTCGGATGAGTTGTAAATAGCATTTATTTTTTTTTACTTTTTGTCATCTCGTTGTTGAGAGAAAACATCTAAACTTAAAACGACATTATGCCTTTGCAGCTGCTGGTGGAAAAGGCTTCTCCTGGCGGCAGTCTCATATCGTTAGGCACTGCTATGCCAGCGGTCAGAGACAATCTTATTTTATGGTGACTCAAATCTGATTTGAGCAAGAGACAGACAAAGCAGCTTCCACAGAATGTAAACAGAGGGGTGGGGTGAGGTGGAGGKGGGGGGGTGCTTCAAATTGGTTCCCGAGTCTCCCGGAGAATAATTAATGTGACATTTCCCTGACATTTAGTCAGAGGTTTGGCAGAGGAGCCTGAAGAAGGGAGGGAAGGATGGAAAGATGTGAGTGGGGAGAAAAAGACGGGGCAGAGAGAACATGGGCAGCAGCGCAGGCTTTGTCTCTGAACATCTTGACAAATAGTGTGCCTTCTACACACCTCCTTTTGTCGGCTTTGTACAGACATGAAAGTACAGGAACTAAGCAGAGGCGCAGTTACACACAAACACAYACAAACACGCACGCACACAAATCCACAGAAACATAAATAGACTGATGTTCAATACCCACTTCTTCAGCAATGGTAAAACTTTATTTTTGTTGCTTGGTAACTGTGAGTTTTATGCTCATCTCTGGCGTCCATCTGTTTATGGGCTGTTGCCTTCCCGTCTCTGAACCAGGATAATTGATGAGCCAACACTGACTCTGTGGTTGAAGCTGGACCACTCAACAAACCCACAGTTGCCTGTTAAAAATACCTAAGACAATACATCCACCTCTATTGATGCTTTTAGTAGCTTGGTCTGTGGTTTCATGTTGCTCTTTTAACCCTCAGTGTTAAAAATGAGGCCTCGTGGGTCATTTTGACCCAAAGGCAGCGGGAGGGTTAAGCTAATTAGGAATTGATAAACTCAAGTTTTTGGCGAGGTGGAGGTTGCTCTGTTTATTTATGGCCTCGTCTGCAGGGCAGCATGAAATCAATGCCAAACGGAAACATAATGAGAATCAAGGTTGTTACTAAATGTGACTTGATGGCCTAATAAGAAGAAGACCTATCATCAGCACATAGATAATGAGAGCTGTAGATGTGAACACTATGCACAAGCACTCATAATTGGTCAATGTAAAGGCTTGTGTTTATGCAACTGAAAGTGAAAGTGCAGCTCTTATGAAGCAGGTTTTAATAAAAAGGTTGTGAATCGTTAACATCTTACCTGYTGTAGGTACAGGGTTTTTCAAGTTTTAGTAAGTCAGAGAGATCAACGAATGAACAAATGTACAAATTAAAAATGGAATTACTGTAAAAGTATTTTATGACCTGAAACTAAAATTCTGGATTTATTTATTTTATTTAGGGTAATTAAATTGAATATATTTTATGACTTTTGAAATTTAGAGTTTAATTTGGACAACACTGACAAGCTGATGAATAGTCTGAGCAGAGCCAAAGTGGACTGCTTCCATCTTTAAACAAATATCACAGTAATTCATGCCAATTTTATTTTATAAACCCCTTAGATCGCTGGAACTGCTAAAGCTAGCTGCTGCTGTTTGCTTGTGGTAGTCACCACATACCTTTATGGCAGTGTCTCAATTCAGGGGTTTCAGCCCACATAGGGAGCATTTATCGGCCGCTTATGTCACTGCCCCATGGCTGTCCTAATTCCCAGAATTCATTGCATCATCAGCAAACTAATTAAAAAAAATAAAGACAGTGGAGTCCCCCGTTTTTTTTTACACTGCACTTGGAAGTTTATTATGGACCAAAGAATTTGTTTTTAAAACGAATATTTAGTAACTTAGCTATTCAATTTTTGCTGCAGTAAGATGTTATATAAAATACAATTGCAAGTACTAATAGTGGAGCTAAAGTCAAACTATTAATGTTTTTATGTATTTATGTGTAATATTTTTCAATAATACTGAATATTGGGAAGTTATACCTCCTGTGAAAATATGGGCAAACATTTTCCAGCTAAAGGCATGTAATATAAAATGTATCACCATAATAATGGGGCAGAACATGGTCACTTAAACAAACTCATTTCACAGCCGTTTTATGCAGCCGACACGGACAGGCAACGACCCACGCAGTGTGTGGCCTAGGCCGTGGTCTATATGGACTGCAACCCCTGAWTTGATGTAGGTATCTTCGCAATGGTAAATTGATGGAGATGGAAAATCTCACAAAATACGGCTCACGTGAAACACTACAAAATGTTTGTGATTGAAGTTTTAAATTGGCAGCAATCCATGTTGGTTTTGGTCCTGCTTAAGCTAGCTGTTAGCTCATTAASCTSGTCACGATTTAACTCTATTTCTCTAAACCGAGGCTGTTCAAAAAGCTATCTACAACAGGTAAGACATTAATTGTTCAYATCCTTTCCACACAACCCTTGCCTGAAATAAGCTGAACTTTTCCTCTAAGCGCCCCAAAGTGCTTTTTCATGGATGTCTTGATGAACAGATGAAATCAGAAAGTGAGACATTAATGTATGCTTGACTCAAAGTGGTCTTCTCCCTCTTGCAGGCTACAGTACTTCCTTTAGCTGTAACACAATAAATATTGATTTTGCATCTCTTTGATTCTAGTGAAGAAGACATTTCCCTCACAAATGCACACCTCTCGTTTCAGTTTTGTTTGTGGGATAGACCTGGCAGCTCTCATGAATCCTTGCTGCTATAAGCGCTGCACACAGTTAATTTTCCATTTCCCATACGATGCCGAGTTGCTAGCCAGAATGAGGCACAGCGCTCCTCTTAAAACAGCGCTGGAAACAATGTGTGCTTTGATACCCTGTAACTATTCAGCCTTGAAGAGTGTGATCAAAAGGTTCCTTTTTTCTTCATGTTTAACACGACTGTGGTCTCACAGGTTGCAGCTGCAAAACAGCCCGCTGATAGCCAAACGTATCTTTTACCCTGACTAAGGGTGAGYACAGCTGATAGGAGTCGTCAGATGTGGCTTTCAAAGATAAGGACATAATGTGCTCCAGGGCAAGGCATGCAATTACTCAGCACATGGCTGTCACAAAATGCTGGGACTCRTTCAGTCTTATATTGCCACACAAACACAAGCAAACTCCTTCTTGTTCCACGCTAATGAAGCTTGAGCTGTGTGATCTTCTTTTTTTCTCTTACTGCTGCTTGTACATTATCAAATGTAAGGTACAAGTCAAATTTGCTTCCCGTAAATAAAAAAATGTGACTTTTATATGCACTGACATGTCTGAAGCTCTCAATTATTTCTGACTTCTCTTTGTGCGCACGAAGACGCAATATGAATCGATATCCCAGCCTCCTGCAGAAAAAATAAATCACAGATTTGCTGGGCACGCTGTGATTCACTGTGAGGTTGTCAAACCAAAACAACTGACAGAGTGCAGAAAAATATCTGGGGGAAAAAAAAGAAAAAAAAACTTCAACTACAGCTATTGTACTTGGAGAAAATGTCTGCTAAGTCATATTTAAATGATTTAGTGGTGTGAGTACAGTGCAAACATGAGTATTTGTATACATGTATACGTCTGCGCAAGTCTGTTTTTGTTTGTGTAATATCTGCATGGGAAAGTAAAGAAAGAATGAGCCGTGTTTTAAAAGCAGGCCGATGAGCTGTCAAAGCACCAAATAATAAAGGCTTTACAGGAGACGCAGATAATGACTCTGACGTTACGGTTTGATGAGATTGTTAATTAAGTTGACTAATAGCAGCTAAAATGTGTTATTGTACTAACATAAAGAAAGAAAATAGAATAAGGAACACTAAAAAAAGCAACTTTCATTCGAGTCATAATCCATTTTGTGTAACAATACCACACTGTAAGAATGTGCTTGCAGCTCTAAAAAGACACGGATATCTTCAGGGGTGAAAAACTTTTGTTTTTTCTCTGTAATAAAGCAGCAGTTATCCATCTTTAAACTCCTCATATTCTGACATAAAAAGGCTGTGATTCTCTGCACAGACGTTTTTACAGTAGTGCAAAGATGTAATCCTTAGTAACAATAAAATGAGTCTAGCAGGGTGCTGCRCTGCCGATGTCTTGGTAAGACTGTATTTATGCTGCATTACATCCACGTCTTAGGTCAGACATTTCCAAGCTGCACATTCTAAATTCAGAGCTCAAAATGTTACACAACAGAACAGTAAGACAGGCTGTGCAAAACAAAACAAAAAAATGTTTGTAAGATTAGCTGAGTTTCAGTGAAACTCACCGTGTTTCATCGTAATTTGACAAATACCTTGAAAATAATGTACAATTCTCAGCTCAACTTTATTTATACAATACAGCACTTTTCAAATGTAGCAATTCAAAAGATCTGTTAGTGCTTTAAATGTGCAATATGCTAAATGGCTTGAACTTATATAGCGCCTTATTGAGTCCACATGGACCCCAAGGCACTTTACACTTCAGGCATTCACCTTTTCACACACTGAACAGGGAACGGGGGATCAAACCAGTGACCTTCCAGTTCCAGGACGACTCCATTAACCACTCCGCCACAGCGGCGTCCCACATATGAATGAATAGCAACTACCACACAGCTCTTCAGACTTCTTCAGTCTAAGAGTTTCAGGCAAAATTCAGGCCTGAATTTAGCCTGAAACTCTTAGACTGAAGAAGTCTCTTGGAGGAGAGACGAAACGTTTCATTAGAGAAGAACCCGTCCAGAAGACCTATACAATTTTTTTTTCTTTTTTCAGTGTAGTATTGTCAATCACTGAAAGGGGGATATTTCTGACACAGAATGCTTTCATGTTTCTCTTTATGTTGATCTGTATGTTATTATAATGTAACTTSAGCAACATGTAGATCACACATCAAGTTACCTTTGCTGCGACAGAAGAGCTTGGCTTTTCCAGGAGATCCCAGAGTTTCTTCCGCTTCTCCGCGCAACAAGTGTTGTCGAACTCTTCTCCCTCCCTGTCCTTCAGATTGTCCGCCTCCCGCTTCAGCTCCTCGTTCATCTGCTCCTTCTTCTGGTGGTACCTGGCCTGGCAGCAGGACTCCAGGTAGATCTCGTCGATGCCCCAGTAGTCGAGCTCCTGGCTGAAGGACAGGGCRCACATCTCCTCCATCATGTGCAGTTTGCCCGTGCGGTAGAAGTTGAGGATGGACGTGAACGCCCCCGGATGCCGGTCGAAGAAGTACTCGTTCTCCTCGAGGTTGTAGTCGTCGCAGACCTCCATCAGAGACTCGTGGGAGCTGCACTCTCTCAACTTGCCCAAGCGAGTTCGTGGCAGCCTCTCCAACGTTCGCCACAGGACCTCGTGTGGCAGCCCCCCAACGTTCAGCCGGACCCTGCGGTAACACGATTTGCTGTGGATGATGTCCACCGGTTCCGGCGGCAGCGACGATGTCGACCGGGATCCGGCTTTGTTTAACTCCGAGGACTTTTCCATGATGACTTTGAGTTGAGGAAGCATAAACATCTGGGACTAGAGACTGCAGCTGATCTTATCTTCTGGTTTGGTATCTAAAGGAATCATCAAAAAAACAACAACAAAAGAAATAAAGTATTAGTTCTCATCAACTGTGCCACAATTAAGGAGTCATGTGATTCTGAACTATAATGATTACACTTTGAGGTTTCTTAACTTCCATCAAAGCTTACTTTGAGTTCAAAAGCCTGTTTTTGTGCTTCCAATCCTTTAAATGGAGCTCTTCAAGATGGCAAAATTATTCAATGACTGAACAGCTCTACCCACCACTCTGAAGCGGTTATTTTTCATTCCATTTCTGCTTAATTTCCTGTGCCAGTTCCTGATTAAATTCTCATAGACTGAAACAAATGCATAAATACTGTAAATAAATGAAACAATAATAGGAGATCAGATTAAAAATATATCTTTAAAATGTTTATGCTGGAAATAAGACTAATAACTTCACATTTTATATCAAACTATTTGTTGCTGTTGTTGTTCTTAAGATCAACATGAAACAAATCATTTTTCGTTTCCTGAATCAGCTACAAAGCCTGCATTAACAGGAAGTACAGAGATGACTCACTGTTTAATAGCAATGCAAGAAACAGCATTATGTCCTATTTTGTATGGCCTTAATCCCAACCAATCGRTGAAAAGAATTAGGTTCTATAATACAACTTTATAACCAAAACAGAGTGGCACATGAGGGGCATAAACAGAAATTATTTATCTTCTATTTAAGATGAACAAAACTCTTGCAAATACAGTACCTCAAACTGACTGAGTTATGGCCTTTTTTGGGTGTTTGCAGTGAGCTGTGGCAGACATCTTGAATTAGGTTAATGACAAAATTAACCAGGTGTAGACACGTCTAATAAATACTTCCTGAAAGTTTCATTAAAATCCATCATTGGGCTCATGATAACAGACAACTAACAGACAAACTGGGTTGACTCCTACAGATAATGCTAAAGTTCTAAACAAGTGTTTCACACAATAAGGTAGCACTTGGGATATGTGTTGTGAACAACTCTCAACTGCCAACATTTTAGCTCAATGTCAATAAAACTGCTGAAATATTAGCATTATTTTGCTTTTTAAAGTCAGCTGGCTGTTGTGGTCATCTTGACTTGAGCTGCAGCCCCAAAACCTAATCAGTTGTAGATGTATGTCTAATAATGTTTTCCTGTAAGTTTTTTAAAACTCCATCCAATGTTTCATGAGTTATTTTGCTAACAGACAAAGCGGACTCCACAATAATTAATGGCATTTTTTTAAGTAAAGACTTGCACATTCTATTAACACTGAGAATATACATTAGGGATCCACCTCAGCTACAAGCACATTACATTTTAGGTCAGTTTCTCTGACAGGGACAGAGTAAGAACTATTTTTGTGTTTTTAGCTCTGGTAGCCATCTTGATTCAGGCTAACTCCTAAAGTTAATCCCTTGCAGACAGTGATTACTTTCTGAGACCTTCAGTAAAATCCAACCTCTGGTTCATGAGCTTTGCAGACAAATGAACACAAACACGAACACCATTTCTCTCTAAGTGGCAGGCGATAAGAAATAAAACAGTTGCCTTTAAATTCTCACAAACTGAACTGGATTCAAGTGATTATTCTGAACCAGAGATAAACATGTCCAAACATGGGGTTCCTGAGATGACTCACACTCCCCCCCAAAAAAATCCAGCCTGCAGAGTCATTTTCACTCATGGCTTGAAAACATGAAAACAGCTCAGATGGATTCATCTTTTTTCCTATCCTGAACTTTGTCAAAGTGATCAAATCAAAGCTCTAATTGGGTTGATTTGATTAGAAACAAATCTTAAAGATTATTCATCTTACTTGGATGCAAAGAACCTAGGTAGAGATCTTGGTTTTAAAAGCTTGGTTTTGAATGTTGCAGGGWTTTTTCCCCCCTCTTCCTGCTCTTTGCTCCAGTGACGCCCATGCAGAGCTGTGGGTGGGACGCAAAGTGAGCGCTGTCCAGCCCAGCGGTGCTGAAAACACCAGGAAGTGCTGCTTTTTTTTCTCCTGTCCTCCTGCGGGAGTGAGGCTGGCTGACAGGAAAACATCTTCCCTGCTTTTTAAACCTTTTTTTTATGATGGTGACAGCAGCTGCACACACAGCTGTCTGAGACACACACACAGAGAGCAGAGGCCTGTTGATGTGATCAAAGTTTCTCCTCAAACACAAATAGATCCCACTGTTCTGTCAAGATGCAAAAATCCCTGCAAAAATGAGGATCAACACAATATGTGAATCTGGGCTGATTTGAGAACAGGCTGTTACAGGCTGCGGGGGGAAAAAAACAGAGAAATAAATAATTTGAAGCATCCCTCCCTCCCTTTTCTAAGTCAGAGCTTTGATGAAGCAGCAAAGCAAACATCCCTCCCTCATATGCAAACACAGCAGCTCTAACCCATCTACTCATCTGAAAGTGCAACATTTTTACCCATTAAGTAAATGAATGTTCCATATTGGGTGCAGCTTGGTGGGCTCGTGCTAACAACTGGCAGGCTGGCATTATGAGTCAAAGTCCAGAGATGGAAATAAGCTTAAAAAAAAAACAGAAAAATAAAAATACCGTGGTGGGATGTTGTCATCCTGCTCTGGATCAATTTGCAGCCATGAAACTGAAGAAGAAGAAAAAAAAGCATTTAAAATGAAAAAGGGATTAAAAAAGAAAAAAAACACAGGAGACGTCGATGTTGCCAGGATTTAACCCATCTCCTCCTCCTCTGCCTCCGACATGGCAGAATGTTTTCAGTGCAAGATCTTCAGCTCGATTCAGAGCCCATCCGCCCCGGCTTCCCGCTCCGCATGTCGCGCTTGCCTCTCTCTCCTGCCTGCCTTTTTTATATTTATTTATTTATTTTCCTGTCCGGTAGATCAACAAGTCCGAGCCGGCAGCCTGTTCGGACAGAGTACCTGTGTTTCCAGTCAGCTGTGTGAGGAGGCGCCGCAGCTCCGTGGAGGTGGATCCATGGCAGCTCCGAGCCCCACATCTGCTTAACTCTTTCTGCACCGAGTCCCCCTCCTCTGGAAACACGCTGCTGCTGCTGCTGCTGCTGCTGCTGCTGCTGCTGCTGCTGCTGCTGCTGCTGCAAGAGGAGGACTAGAAATGATCCCGTAATCTAAAGCTATTTATTACAAACTATGTGATCAAACATCATTTGAAAACGTTTACAGTGAACTGTATCAAACTGGCGTTTGAAAGAGTTTACTGTAGTCCATAGTTTTCCAAATGTATTGATGTGTAGTTCTAAACTGCGGGCACATGCTCAATGTAAACAAAGCACTTTTATCATGTTTTTCCATTTAGCTGAGCATAAATACCAGCACATCAAAATTGCCAGTCCTCCACCAACCCCCTTTTTTAGTCACTCTGGCTTTTTTCCACTTGCCAAGTTTATTTATTTATTTATTTATTTATTTATTTATTTATTTATTTATTTATTTACTTATTTACATTTGGAACCCTGCTCATGTATATAACAGTATTATCCTCCTGGAATGCTTCTTAGCAGGAGAGACAGGAAGTGCTGTGGATCACACTTCGAACAAGACAGTTACGGCATTAGGAGTGCATCCTCTCCAGCTTTGTTATGTAAGATGGACAACTCCCATCCATCCATCCATCTATCCATCCATCCATCCATCCATCCATCCATCCATCCATCCATCCATCCATCCATCCATCCATCCATCCATCCTCTTTGCTTCTTCCTTTCAGGGTGATGGGGTCACTGGTACTTATGTCCAACAATCACTGTGAGAGAGGTGATGTACACCCTGGACAGGTCACAAGTCCATCAGGGACATATAGAGAAAAGCAATCTTTCACTGTCTCGCTCACACAGAGGGACAGTTTATAGACTTACCAGTTTGCCTAACAGTCATGTTTTTGGTCTATGGGAGGAAAGGAGTATTCGGAAAAAACCCACGCATGCATAGAGAGAACATGCAAACTCTAACCAGAAAGTTCCCCTGCCGGGATTGGATCCGG
Source organism: Austrofundulus limnaeus (assembly GCF_001266775.1). Lineage (NCBI taxonomy): Eukaryota > Metazoa > Chordata > Actinopteri > Cyprinodontiformes > Rivulidae > Austrofundulus > Austrofundulus limnaeus. The sequence continues at coordinate 1,884,204 of NW_013952437.1, forward strand.
CAACCTTCTTGCTGGGAGGCAACAGCACCATCAATCATTCACACAAAGGGGCTATACTGTGTCATACATTTGCAAGTCTGGTTTTAGTTTAAAGAGGTCTATGTCATGTTTTGGCTGTGCCATCTGCGCTCCTGTCACTCACACTCAGCTCTCCTGTTCATGCCACGCCTCCTCATTCAGTGCCACAGCAATCAGCCTCATCTGCCTCACCTGTTCTCCCTCCTATTTAAGCTCCATGCCTCCACTCTGCCATTGTCTGATTATTGAACGGTTTTACCAAGTAGATGTCTAGCGTTTTGTCACAGTCCCAGCCCGATCTTCTGTCCATGATCCTRTGCTTGCCTCTTGACTTCCCTTTTTTTGCCTGATCCCTGCCTTGGTACTGTTCATGATTCTGACCCTTAGATYAAGACCTCGTTTTTGCCCCTTGGACCTCGCCTTTTGGATTACGATTTGGATTTGTTACTGGATCTCTGACCTCCCGGCTCTGACCTTGGACCGCTCCCTCACTGGGTACTGAACCCTCACGGACCAACAACATCAGTGGACTTACCCAGTCCCCTTTGWCCGCCGTTGGAAGTTGTTCTGAGTCCTAACAACAGTCTTGTCAGTCAATGTAGAGTTTGTTTCTTAGGTGAATAAAAAAAAACCTGAAACATTTTTTAATTTAATGTTATGAGTTCAATAAATGAACTCACTTTAACATTTTAATATGTCAGTTATTGTGTAGTGTTGTTTTGAGAGTGTTTATTTTTTATGTGAATCTGTAAAAATCCAGATCATCTAATCCATTTCACATCAATTACAGCAGTTATCAACACAGGAATGGGGTACTTTAAGCTCCATTTATTAAGTTATCAAGGGAAAGAGTTGAGATTTTAATGAAGAAAAAACAGAAGACAGCAGATAAAATACCCGGATCTGAAATTTAGACTAACAACTAAAAAAAGGCATAAGCAGTAACATGTACAGGTCCTTCTCAAAAAATTAGCATATTGTGATAAAGTTCATTATTTTCTGTAATGTACTGATAAACATTAAACTTTCATATATTTTAGATTCATTGCACACCAACTGAAGTAGTTCAAGCCTTTTATTGTTTTAATATTGATGATTTTGGCAAAAACATAAAGAAAAATAAAAAAAATCCCTATCTCAAAAAAATAGCAAATCATGAAAAGGTTCTCTAAACGACTTATTAAC
>NW_013952437.1:1885416-1897645 GCF_001266775.1 Austrofundulus limnaeus
GATAAACAATAACAGTAACAACAGCTTTTTGACAAAATGCTTAAAAATAAACTACAAAAATAATTTGGTAAAGTGCAAATTAAAATATGGCTGCATCTGCAACTGTATTTGATAATGTTTTGAACTTTTAAAATATTGCATGGTAAAACCAGAGGCTTCACTTCATATTAGTGACAAACTTTGGTATTTTTTGATGGGTTACCTTCATTTTTGCTTCTACTTTTTATTTAAAATAGGTTTCTATTCTTGGCAGGTTTCTAAGATTCTTCTTCCAAGTATTAAAAAAAGTTGTYAAACATCCGAGTGGTGCACTACCAATGCCAGTGGTGAGAAAGTGTATTGCACCTTACTCAAAATCAATGCGGTCCCGCAGCCCTCTGCACCCCAAAGTTTAAAACTGTTGTTCTTTTGAGGCCCTCAAGGTGGTGCTTATGGGCCGCGGCCMATAGGTKAAGAATCTCTGCACTAGGAGACAACAAGGAAACCAAAAACAGATGGACAAGCCCTACAATGATCCAGCAAGGAAATAGTGACAAGACTCAGTATTTATGCAAAACAGAGGGAGAGAGGAAATGACAAACACCTGGAGGGAAGACTGATTGCTGATCACAGACAGGTGAGGAGGATTAACTGAGAAATGGCAAGAAAACAAGCTGAGGAGAACTGTGAGGCACTGACACAAAGAAAACACAGAACAGACAACACAATCCTCACAAAAATTGTTGCCATTTCTAGAGGAATCTCCTTGTTTGGCAAAAACACTCAAAGGTAGGCTGACTCAGTTTGAGGTTTTACTTTATTTTATTATAAATAATGTTTTAAACACAGCAATGCATTTTACAGCTTAAAGGCAGATAGATTAAATATGAACCAGAATAAATAATGTTGTGTCACACTAAAACCACTTTTAAAAAATATGTTCATCAGTCAGCACACTTTAGAGTGTGCAGATTTCATGTCCTCTTCAGTCTGTATCTGACCTGCAGATCTCCGTCTGGCTGCAGCATCCCGAAGCCATAGCGGTTTGGATTAACAGGTGGAAGTTTAGCATCGGGGTCACTCAGCTCCAGATCAAGATGAGTCAAAATCAGGAACACAAACCTTTAAGGGTAAATAAAAACACACAGACAAATCAATAAAAGTGTGGAAATCCATCCTTTAATAAAATGTCTTTAATAAATAATAAAATATGTCTAAAAGTGGAATGTGGAGAGGCAGATATAGTGTTGTGATAAGAACTTTTGCAAAAATTGCGTTTTGTCAAAATATGATGAATAAGTGCCTTATCAATGTTTAAATGAACTGTCTGAAACATAATCCTAAAAAAAAGTCAAGCACGTTTTTGAGCAGTGGCATCAAAAAACCTGATTTTGAGAAAAAATGCTTTAAATTTGTGAGATTTTCCTGTGAGCAAGCAAAGTTTTATTTCATTCCACCTGGGGAATCTCAATATTCAAATACTATTTGAGGTTTCCTCCTAATAATGACATCAAAATTTCCTCATTACATAAAATTAAGATTCAGACCAAATATTGTAACCAGCAAGACAAATTAAGTCGTATTTCTGGATCTGTTTATGATATCAGAAAGATCCAGGTATCAAAATGTGGCTTTTAAAGCCAGGAATCTGAAAATGTGATTAGGTCATTCTGGCCAAATTTGACTTAATACTCATTTCGATATGATGGGTCACAAATACAAAAAAAAAAAAAAAAAAAAAAGATTCCTAAGGTCTACATGTCAGCATCATTTAGCATTGACTTCTATTTTGCTCCTAAACAAACTAACCTTTAACCTTTGCCAGATACAGAAAAGCTCTGCTCTCTTTCATTCATTTCATCACAAAATATTTGCAATTATATTTCACGGCTTGCGGCTAATGATGATAGAGAACATGAAAGCGGGATTGAAATGATAAAAGGAGAGAATATTAAGATGTCTTTTTTTATTTATTTATTTTTATTTATTTATTTATTTATTTTGCGGGTCGACTCTGTTAATCGAGATGAAACCACTGAAAGCTCTTTGATCACAAATGCATCATTTTCCAACTCTAAGATACGTGATGGAGTGCTCCGAAGTTTAGATTCATAAACTTACTGCCTAATGGCTGCAACAGCAAACTCCTTCCCCACGCAGCTGTTCCTCCCTGCGCCCCAAGGCATGATGTAGTACTTCAGTCTTTTCCCGTTCTTGTAGAATTCATCTTTCTCCGTTTGGTTTTCCATAAGAAAGCGATCGTATTTGAACATCTGTTGGGGWGGGATGAGATGAGGATAAAACATAGATGTGTGTCAATTACAAGTTTATGCAAACAAGTATGATCGTGTGCTCACTACGCTGTACATTCTGTTCTAAATAATATGTAATTATTGTCACTAATCATCAGAGACAAACAAAGTTAAATGATCTCAGTTTACTGATAATCCCATTAAAATGGATTAAAACCACAACTATTAATAACTTTATGGCTCTAATTCACAGTTTAATCCTGCCTCCCAACCTTCTGTGGTTTAAAATATGATTATATTCATTTTTCAAAAGAAATGCACCATGGTGGACTTTATTTTTAAACTTACATATATTAAATGTGTCTCACTTCTAGTCTTCATCACTCAGCAACAAAGTTTAAACTAAAAATTTTGATATTGCTAGCATGAATTTGCCACTTTGCTGTGATGCACTTATAGACTGTTTTTTACCAGCAAAAATGAAAATCRGACAATTTTGGTTACTTGGTGAGCAATCAGTGCATCCATTTCAAACAGTTAGATACACTCATCGTATTAGAACTCTTTGGATCTGCACATGACAGTACGTACCTGGGGTTCTTGGTGGATCTCCGGGTCCATTTGAGGGCTGAGGAAGGGAAAGAGGCACACTCTGTCCCCTTGTCTGAGGTGGTACTCCGTACCGTTGGCCAAGCGCAGGGTCTTTTCCCGCACCACTTCTCTATTGATCATCACRGCGGCGGTGAGCCGTAGGGTCTCGTTCAAAACGCTGTCTGCGAAGTGGACCAGACAGCAAAGTGGATAATGTCAGAGAGCTGTCTTCGCTGGTTAAATCAGCGATGCCTTTGGGCATAATTTGGAGAGATACAAACAGCTGAACCAATAAAAAGATATGAAGCAGACAATCTTTATTTAACTGATCTAAAGGTCATTTGCTTATTTACAGCATGCTGAAAGGGCTTTGGCTTCTGTCTTGGTGAAGTGATTAAACCAAAGACAGAAGATCAAAAAATRAGCAACAAAAAGGCAGAAAGCAGGGGTTTTGTACCAAACACAGGTGTATGCTGAGCTTCCAGCTGGTTTAGGGCGGGCCGCTGCAGGGAAGTATACTGGAGAGTGGAAAGGCCTCTCATCTCTGACTTAACAGCTTCCATGGCCTCGGGGTGAGTAAGCAGATAGCCAAGGATCCAAAAGGCAGCAGGTCCAGCATTACACTGAAAGGGAGGGGAAAAAATCATCAAACACGCAGGGTTTCAGCTCCACAGATCTGCTGCTAATTTGGTGAAGATGAACACGGTGTGTGCACAAAGTTCAAAGAATTCTCATTATTTGCTAGTTAAACCAAAAACACCCTTTAAGTTTTCTGTAATGCTGCTGTCTGAATGTGACGGATGTGAGGAGAAGGCAGTAAATGAGTCCGCACTTCGWACAGCCTGCTGTCAGCCTCACAGAGGGAGGCACCTGAGCCTGTCAGACAGTAATTGCTGTGGGTTAAGGGAGCTGTTCCTTTTACYGCTGCACGTCTCAGGTCAGCTCTCCATTGACAGCAGGGCAAAAGCCCAAAAGCTACAAGAGGTACACATTGCCTTCCTGCCCTCTTCAGGCCTTCAAATTACCAGATTCATATTGATACAAGTCTGACTATAAATGATTAATAGTGATGCAAGATGAGGGGGTTGTTTGTACAATACAGTTACGTAACTTTTTTCCTTATTCCCAATCTAAATGCTAAGATAAACTGGTCCCAACATGTTTAGAACTGAAAGCAATGTGTACCCTTTTAAACAGCCACAGGCTTTATTTTACATGCATGGGAGGAGAGTTTTGAWACCTCAGTGGTTTCAGTCACAGTCTTTTCTGCAATGTAAACAATTAATACATATTTCAAGCCTATGTATAATTTGCGTAAGTCAATTAAATTGATTGTTTGCAAATGGAAAGCACGTTGCTACTTTCTGCTTGTGCATAACTTAAAAATGGCGTAGGTGGTTGTAGTGAAATATCTTAGCATTACACTTCTTTTTAGATTTAGTAGCCTGCCTGTGACATGTGTAGAAGCCACCTTTCTTTGGTTTCAAATCTTATCCCTGTGTTCTCTGCAGTACTGCCCCAGTTTCAACGTCAAGCTAAGGATCTGCTTCCTGTACCCCTCCTTTTCATGATAATGGACCTACAAACCTGGGGAGTCTCTTAGGACAAGCAGACTGTATAAGCTCTGTTGCAGGGAGAGCGTCAGTGTTAACAATACAGGGGCTGAAGCTTCTACAGATGAAATGATGCATAGATGAACTGCAAAGCCACAGACCATTAATGGCTCGCTTTCTCCCCCACCAGGCCACTACGTGTAACGACACTACGCTGCTCTGAACTTGTCTGGACCGGTGAACAAAGATTCTGTTCACACATAAATCAGCATTGCTGAAACCTGAAACTACTCTCTACAGCACCCTGAAACTAAATGAACATCTGGACAAATGAGCAAACTTAGATGTAATAAACAATTAGTACAAGGAAAATTATTTACCCAATAATGTATTTTTTCCCTTGTTTTATTTAAATAAATGCGTCATGGGTACAGTTTAAACATAATGCTTAACTTCAGTGTCAGACACTATTAGGGAAAGAGGAAATAACTTCAGCTTACGAACACAGTTCCTCCACTGTTTACACAAGTCTTTCTGAACCTTAAAGGAAGTTATGTGAAACTGATTCATATGGTTAAAATCTAACCAGGAAAGTCTAATCTGAGCAACAGGTCGAGGCAGGCAGCTCTGAACAATTTGAAAGCGAGGAATCCTCTCCGCTTTGTTAATAGGCTTAAGGCAACAAACTGGAAGGTAAACATTCAGCTGGATGCTGCAGCTTGTGAGTTTCACTATCTGGGCATCAGTGTTGCGTCTTGCCTGTGTGTCATTTTGTTTAGGATTTCTGTTTGTTTGACAGGGCAACGGCTAATAAAAGAGCACCGACCTGGGTGGTCCACAGCTGCAAGAGCAGGGCTTTTTTCTGCATGTCTGCATCTATCCCCTGTCCCTGCAGGAAGTGATGGTAGCTCTGCTGCCAGGAATCAGACGCTTCGTTCAGACACCGGGGGGACAGCAGCTCCCAAAGTTGCTCCTGGGATGCTTTGACTATTTTACTTTCCCCTGTTACCAAACCAACACAGATATTCAAAGTTACTCACTTTGCATTTTATGGACAAAGTACACAAAGAGTCATGGTTAAAGGAAATAATGGCTTCTTTCAGTTCTCTGATTTGAAAAACACAAACTGATATTTACAATATTACAAAATTATGTAAATCAAACAGTACATGGCATATTGATAAATTATTTTTAAAAACAATAAATTAGAATGTATTTTATTTGATAATCAGCTAAATGACAACACAGTATATTTCTGACCATGCTGACAAGCTAATAGCTAGTCTGAGTGGAGCCAAGAAGACCAAATCGAACTGCTGTTGTTTTAGAACAAACCCTTTTACAACAATTTCATAACAGTTCATGCAAGCAAACATCAATTTGGTCAGACTTAACTTTATTTCTCCAATCGGATGTTATTCAAAGAGCTATCTGTAACAGGTAATATGTTGATATTTCATAATCTTTCCACAAACATCTTTTCAAAAGATCTGAACTACACTGTAAACATGTTTAATCTAATCAATTCTTACACTCTTATATCCGGTCAAAAAGTATTTTTGATCTTGTTTTGAGAATGATATACTAAGCAAGACCAGAATGTATTAGATTATTAATCTTGTAAGCCTGGAAATTTTCCTTATTTCAAAAGGTCTTACGTAATTGTCTTATTGCACTTATTTCACTTCATTTGAGAAGTTTCAGACTATAATAGAATTTTAAACTTTTTTTAGATAATTTTTGCGTTGTATCGCTCCCATGTTAGTCTGGATATCAGCAATTTGCTTTTATGAACTAGAGCCCAGCTTACCTCGTTTCACAGAATTTCGAGCCAGTTTGGTGAGAAGTCCGTCAAACTTTCGAAACTCCTCATAGACTGTGGCTGCACTGTCTTCCTTTCCAAACAACGTAAGATATCCAGCTCTGTCAACAACGGCCAAGTTTAAAAAAGCATGCCCTTTGTCTGTCGCACTGTGCAATATAAACAACGACACCACAACACTTTAACACAGTCTGTTACCTGAAAAGAAGACTGTAACAGAGGCCAAAGAGTTCATCCTCCCTCCACTCTGAAGAGCTGCAGGGTTCATGGTTATTCACCAGCAGGTTGTAAAGGTGAGTGTTCATGGAGCTGCTGAGCTTCTGGAGACTGTGACCTTGGAAATGCCTAAAGAATGAAACTCGAAGTGAGAGTCTCATTTACAACTTCAGTGATGAATAGTTTAAAGGAGGCATTACGTTTCCATCCATTTTCTCTCTGATGCACGGTCGAGGTTTGGAAGCTGCAAACTGAAGACTCTTTCTATGAGCTGGCCTCGGATTTTGTTGAATTTAAAACTGTCTGTATCACTCAGCACACTGTCAAAGGAGTTTGGGTCCAACAGCACTGTCACATAGTGCCCGGCAACACAGACCTAACAGGGGATAATTGTAGCTGTTAGTATACTCCATGGCTTGGTTTTAAATCTGTGCTATCTACAATCTGATGATTACATTTTTGTCACAGTGAATGCGAAGAAAGAAAGACTTGCTTGGGGTAAAATATTTAACTACACCGATGACCTCAGAAGCACTGGCTTCAAAAGTTTTCGTCATTATGCAAACTTACAGTGAAGATATCTCCGTGTTTTTCTTTCATGCGTGCCAAAAACCTTGCTGCATCTTTGCCGAACTCAAGAGCATGACCCAGCCATGGAATGACCCCTTTGTCGAGAGGCGGCTCGTTCTTCYGTCTGACAGTTAGAAGGAAATTCATAGAAAATTATGGCAGCGTGATGGTTTGCATATCTACATTTCACACAGTCATAAATCTCACCAAACAGGTTTGAAGTTTTACAGGCAGGCAGAAGAAACCCCCCTTTTTTTCCCTGAAGTTCATTAAAACTACGAGACGTAGACTAAAAAAAGTTTCAAAACTAGCATCTTAAAATTAATCGTGTTTGACATCATTTTAAAACTTAAAAAATATATATATTGAAGTATATATCATTCTATCACCTTTGATTAAATCTAAACTTAAACTTTAAATGATAACAATTGAAAAGCTTTTCTGAAAGAAAATATCAGTAAAGCCTGTTTTCAGACATAGAATAAAGCATAATAACAAAAAAAGTAAAGTGTAAAGCTTTACCTTGAGCGAGTAAAAAACAGAAGAAGTAAWATAAACAGTCCATTAAGAATCAGAAATATTGTCCACAGCATGTTCCTTGAAGGTCTGATGCTTGAGCTGCACTGTAAATAATGACTTCTTAGCTGCTGGCAAAGTTCTTATAGATCTGAGCCTGGCTTAGCTGTAACTACCGCTTGTGAGAGGAGGAGTGGAAAGGTGTGGCTGGTGACACAAAGTCTTGCTCAACACTACATCGTCAGCAGTGTCAGACGACTCCAAAACTACAACACACTTACAGTAAGTCACATAAATGGGAACAAAATCAGAATTAGGACTGATTATTCATATTYTACAGCTTGATTTATAGTTTGCCACACCTTTCATGATACTGTCAGATAAACTAAAGTAACTTCTTTACTCTGGGAGGTTCGTAGAAAAGTCATATACCAGCAAATTTCATTGCTGTAATATCATCAAATAACTCATCATTTGTTTAGTAAGAGAAGTCAGGGGATAATAAAAAGAACTCGAGTTTGCACGATTCTCAGGGTGTGATGATGTAAAATCTCTCTTGACAACAACAAACTGTTTTCAAGCCGTATGAAAGCCTCGTGTACTTTTACCTCGCTTTGATCAAGACGAAGCACAGAGTGTGAAGAGGAACAAGTACGAGCTGGTGACACAAACTAACACCCGAAACCAGTCAAGATACCAGAGAGATGAGCTCTCAGTCCAAGTATTATTCAACCCAGATGATACTATGACTCAATTAGGGATGTTATGTGATCAAAAAAAATGCCACTCACTCAAAAACAGAAACAACAACAAAAAGATTTAATGGATGGATGGAGTTATCATGAAATCAAACTAAATCCTAACAATTTTGTATTTGTTAGTTATAAAAAGTAACCAGCAGAGGGTGATCACGCACTACAACCTTACCTTTTACCATCAGGGGATCTGTTTGAAGTAAAATTAACCTGTAAGTTACTCAGTGAAACTTCAAATTACAACAGATTTCAATGCAATTCAAACAAACTGATTAGTTGTATCTGAATATAAAACGTTTTGCTCATTAATTTGGAAGACAACATCAAATAATGAATACAATATCGTCTGATTACATGAAAATGTGATAACATGCAAGTAATGTACGGCATGAACTAAAAAGCCAAACTGTCTACCTGCTATGTTCCATGCGTTGTACTGCGATGCCTAAATTGGTGTAGATTCTCAGTAATTCAGGCAAATCCATAAATAAATAAATACATAAATAAATATATAACAGGGCATTTATGTTGTTGTTTAATACTTTTTGCTTCCCATATCCGTTCAAAATTGGTAAGGAGTTCATAGCTTTAAATTTCATAAGATCCCACTTTAATTCACATTTTTACAAAGTGCATTCAGCATTGTGTAACACCATCTGATGTGTGGCTACAGGTGGTCAGGTTTGAATTAGGATAAGTACTAAGTGAAAATCTGACCGTGCAAATAATGTTGCTCAAAATTTCTGCTTTAAATCAATGTAATCACATTATTGTTGAAAATGACTGAATAATAAACATGTGACTCTGTCTAAATCTAAGTTGGAAGTAGTTTTCACAGATATTCTCAAACTCATTCMAGTTTTAATCAGGTGCATTTGACGCCAAGAATCTGTGACCTTTTGCAAAGAAGTAAGATGTTTAATCAGAGTGTGCTGTGATGGAAGCTGACAGGTTCTCCATTTGACAAGTTCATCACTGAATGACAAGTTACAAGCAGATTTTCTCAGATTTTGCAGCAAAGGTAAATCTGTTGTCTCATGTAAAAATGCAGACTTCTCACAGATCCATTTGTTTAAGTTTACACTTACCCTTATTATGGGCTGCAGGGTTGCATAGTTGGTAGAGCTGATGCCTCTCAGCAAGAAGGTTGCCAAATCAAATCCTGTCTGGAACAGCTTTCTGAGTGTCCATGTTTCTCTGTGCATGTGTGGATTTTCTCTGGGTTCTCCAAAGATCAAAAACATGAATGTTATGCTAATAATAAATGGCAATTCTTGTCCCTATGTTTGAGTGAGAGAGGGTGAATGGTTGTTTGTTTGTTCACCAGCGACCCCCATGACCTTGAAAGGAAGAAGCAGGTAAAAATAATGGATGGACATATTAGATAGATACTTTATTGATCCTTGGCAGGAAAATCCCTTCTCATTATTAGCATATTTAAACTAATAAGACTCAAGCACTAATTATTGATTTTAAGTTCACAATTACAATATTTTTCTATTTTTTCYCAACAAAATGGGGTGGCTGTGGTGTAGTGGTAGAGCAGCCGGCTTTGGGACCCGCAAGCCACAGGTTCGACTCCCCGCCATGCCTACATGCCGTTGTGTCCTTGGGCAAGACACTTCACCCACCTTGCCCACTGATGGTGGTCAGAGGGGCCGGTGGCGCAGCATGGCAGCCCCACCTCTGTCAGTCTGCCCCAGGGCAGCTGTGGCTACAATGTAGCTTACTGCCATCAGTGTGTGAATGTGAGTGTGAATGAATGATGCATGAAAATTGTAAAGCTTCTTTGAGGGTCTCGAAAAGCGCTATATAAAACTAATGCATTATTATTATTATTATTATTATTATTAAAATGAATTGTAGCCATTTTATAACCAAATATGCTTCTTTTCTTTTAACATTGCATTTTTTGTCTTTTTTTAATCAAACTGTAACTGTCTGATGTCTTTGTAACAGAATATAACTTCAAAATAAATAAAAATACATCACAAATCCTTTTGTGAACAAAAGTTAAGTATCAAACTGAACTTGTCTTAAAGATATAACTCACTGTTATACAATACAAATGAAATCAGTTGACATTTTTTATGAATTGATTCATATTTTAAGCAGTTATAATTGCAGAGGTGTCAAAAGTATTCACACTCATTACTTAAGTAGAATTATAGGTACTAGGGTTTAAAAATACGTTTTTGGAAGTAGAAGTATCAACACAAGCTTTTTACCCAATAAAAGTATAAAAGTACTAGTTTTAAAATGACTTAAAATATAAAAGTAAAAGTAATGAACGCTTAAAAAGGCAATTAAGGATCAATATGTCTTGCTGGAATGTGATGTGATTTGTGTCTTACAGCTGTGATGGAGTGCGTTCAATCTAGGCATGCAAGTTATCGATTAATGAATTAATTTAAAGTTGATTGATCTTATCGATMAACTAATGATTAATTGATAAGCGTCCATTTTCTTAAAAACCTGACATTTCTCTTGAATCAAGAATCTTTCTATATGAAGGGCTAATATTTTACATGCTAAATTAAAAAAAGTACAGTATTATTTTACCAATTCATTATGCCATCTGTGTTAAACACTGAATGAATAAACAGAAAATGTGGATTTCTCTCACATTATTAAACTTGGGCATATTTATAAAATATAACAAAACAGGAATCTATTAGGTCGCTAGTTGGAAAAAAAAGAATAAAAGGAGTAAAACACTTATGAAAAACATCACCATTTAAACACAGAGTAATATTTTACAATAAAGATTAATTTAAAAACAAACTATAAACATAATAAAATATCCCTGAAAGAATTGAGAGTACAAATGAGTTCTGGCAATTGTTTGTTTACATTTTCCCTGTGGTTCTATCTGGGCTGGGCTGCTCGGCATGATTTGATGTCAGTTACTTCATTCATTTGATTTATTCACTGGCAGGGTTTCATCATACAGATGAGATTAACTCCACATTAATTATTTGTAGCAACTGTAACTATTTATTTATTTATTTATTTATTTATTTATTTATTTATTTATTATATCATTACAAGTTAAACTCAACGAGAAGAAGCTAACATTAGCTACAGTTAGCTTACCATTCTCTATCGTCCTGCTCTCTTGTTTTCACCCCAGATTTACACTAGATGCGACTCTGCTCCGCTGTGGTGCACAGTTCGCACCTGTTCATTTTCATCCCAATTTCTACAGCCTCTGCTCTGCTCAGCTCCGCTCCAGTGCGACGCACAGAGGAGAGAGCGTGCAGGAAGGAGATTGTGCAATAAATTCAGAGATAAATTTGAAAGTCAGAGCAAAAAATAATTAATTCTGTGAAAGACKAACTTCAAACACAGCTGAAAACCCAGATATAAAGGCTTTTGATGTGTGAAACTGTATCACTGTCGCCTTTTTGAAACTTCTGATAATATCCACGTGTATTTTGTGTGTACACATATGCTTCATGCTACACGTGGCCATCTGCTTCCCAAACAGAACGATACACTCTGACAGCATTTGTGTGGAAATATATCCACATATTGATTAACACAGCTGGGATTTTGACAAAATTGGGACACCCTATGGTGTCTTATTTTGGAAATATGGATTTTGTGCTTGTTCTTTTTCCTGTTGGTGTGACATGATCTTTGTAGATTGACTTCGGAGCAGCTCCAAAGTTCAATAGAAATTAAAAAATTTTAATTTTTAAAAAGTAATGAGTAGAAAGTTCAGATAATTGATTTAAAATGTAAGGAGTAGAAGTAAAAAGTAGGCTGAAAAATACTTACTCCACTAAAGTATAAGTAATACGTAATTACTTGACACTGCTATATAACTGATGATTAATCCATTCTCAGTTAATTGTTGGATCCATAGTAATTACATTAGTTGAATAAGCATTTTCCCAACAGATCAGAAAAACAAATCAAGTTCCCTTTTAAACTTTTGGAGAAAAAAAACATTATATATACGTATATATA
>NW_013952437.1:1897665-1904652 GCF_001266775.1 Austrofundulus limnaeus
TATATATTCTTGTCTAACATGCTTTTTGAAGGTCAGGTACTTTAAGAAACCAAATAGCTTTTTGTATTTGAATGTGTGCCCCCCTGAAAAAGCCTCAGTCACACTTTGTGCCACCCCTTGTATAAAAGTCTAACTACACCACTGCCTCTAAAACAAATTGTTTCCCACTTCCTACAATTTAGTCCCATAACTTCAGTTTCCATCATGTTCTTGAAACACAATCCCAGCTTAATTACTACCTCTGTGCTCCTTCAGCTCTGAGTTTTGCAAACAGCACACGCTGCCTTACACACAGAGGAATCTTAAATCATCCATGAAAGAAAAGTGGGGAGAATGAGAGAGGAGCTGATGGGAGGAGGAGGAGGAGGAGGAGGAGGAGGAGGAGGAGAAGGAGAAGGAGGAGGAGGAGTCTCACACTGACTTCACATCCATTCAGCCAAATCTGCAGCAACATTGTTTGAACTCACAGATAAGGGAGAGGGGAGGAGGAGCTGGACGATGTTGTCCTAAATGGCCCCTCATACACAAGGACTAGGCTGTCCACTCTATCCGGAGAGGCTGCGTGAAAATGTACATGTGTGGCTCACGACTCACTGAGGAGAGCTGAGGAGGAGGAGGAGCGGTCAGGGGGATCATTAAGCCTTGTTTTCTAATTCTTCTTTTTTTTTTATGAAACGACGTCGCCTTTAAAAACGCAGCGCAGCGGACGTCGCAGGGCTAAAGTTGTGTGTCGAGCCAGATGATCTCCACCTGATCGTTGCTCGGTCAGCTGGCCGGACTGACCGCAGAGGACCGCGGGCGGCTTGTTGTCGCTGCATTGTGGCCACCGACACGCTGATTCCTGCCTGAGGATTGGTTGCACAATCCGCCCCGGTCCCTCCAAAAAAATGTCATCTCAGGCCAAAGTCAAGAAGGACAAAGAGATTATTGCCGAGTATGAGACCCAAGTGAAAGGTTGGTAGCGTGCAGGCCCTGTTTGTGTTGTTGCTGCGGGAATACACCCTTGCATAACTTTACAACGATGTCTCTGTAGGTGCAGTGTTGTGGGGTGGGACTGGGACAGCTGCATGTGTGTGTTTTTTTCTTTTCCTTTTTTTTTTTTTTGTCTGCGCTTAAAATTAAAGAATCATTGCAACTAAAGCAATACATGTTCTATTTAGTTTAGTAGCTGATTATAGTGACAACAATTGAACAGCAACTTGGCTCAGCCAAGCTCTCTGCACTGCAGATGACTGTGTGCAACAACATGCCTAGCCTTGCATGGAAGCAGCTGGAGCTTTATAATTTGCTTCAGAGTGCAGCTTTGGGCTGTTTCTTTTCTTTTTTCTTTTTTTTTTCATTTTCCTTTTTCTTTTTTATTAATTCCCCAGCAATAAAAAAAAGCACTGTAATGAATCAAAGCAATTTGAAAGTTGCACGACTTATTAGGCAGAAAGGGAAAACACTTACACCACTAGTGATCATCTGTGTCAGTGTAGTCATTTTCTCTGTCTCTCCAGGACAAAATGTGATATAAGAGGGAATGCTTGAGAAGGTCACACAACCCAACAGTTCAGAAAGTCCCTGAATAATGTATGCTGTCTGTATGAATTATGAACCATGAAAGGGTTTTACTGTCTGACACTAAATATGTGACTGGATGAACCACCCATAGAGAGAGAGAGAGGAGACTGGAGTCAGGAACAGAGCAGACAATGCAGGGATGTGAATGCCTGTGCTGTCAGTCTTTTCTAGGCAGCTTCGGCTTTCTGCACCTTCATGCATCACCTCTGATTGGCTTTATGTAACTCTGAAGTTGCCTTCAGCTAAAAGTGGCTGCTTTAAAACCAGGTAAAGCAGACACAATTTTGTTAACTGGTGAGCTTGTTTGCAAGGCTAATGAAAAGCCTGGCATTACTTGAAGGAAAGCATGTTGCACGTCACCTTCACCTTTGGTATTAAACTAATCATCATATGCTGAAAATGGCTGTTYTAACATTTCAAATGATGCTATCAGATGATCCTCTGCAATATTGTGTGATGTGATAGTTCTCAAAGTATATGTTGAGGATTACTTTGAGCTACTACCACACCAAATTTTAGCTCATTATCTTTACATTTAGCTGAGTTTTAGCCATTTTTGTGCATGCTAATGTCAGTTGCCTGTGTTGGTCATCTTGAATCACCTTTACTCCAAAACCTAATCAGTCATAAACATACATCCAGTAGTYACATTATGTAAGTTTTATTACAATCTGTCTACTGATCATGAGTTATTTTGCTATTGCCACAAAGAACACAGGCGAAAATGAACATCAAGGTTCATCTTAATCAATGAAATTAGTTTTACCGCTTCCCAGAGGATTTTTTTAGCATTCAAAATAACATCGAATTCAGCTATTTGAATTTAGAAAACCTTCACAAATATCTTAGTTTAAACATTATAAAAAGAAAAATAATCCTCTTGACCATCACTGCTCGTTCTAAAACATTACAATCACTCATCATTAAAGTTTGGCATTAAAGTCTAATAAATGTGTTAAACCTTTGGCTAATAGATTTTCAACAACTGGCTTAGTTGTACTAAGTCAATTTAGATAAAATGCATCTTGATGCCATTTTGGTGCACAGACACATATCCCAAAATGAAAATGAACTTTTGGGCTTGTTTTCACAAATTTTAGAAGTGYAAAAAGCAAGTAGTTTCAAATGACTAGCTCAAAATGTGCACTTGTTAACCTGCGCCTGGAATGAGTATGGTGAGCATTTTGTAGTCAGAGGTGTGGCTGGACGTCTCTGTTTGTTTGACTCTTTCACTCAGTGTGGTCTACACAGAGCTCTGTGGCTGGGAGAGAGCCATCACTGCTCCATCTCCCATCTCAGTTTCAGGAAAAGCTTTTAAGCTGACATCTTAAGCTCATTTGCTAACGGAGGGGGGCTTCGATTGGGTTGTTACAATAAGGACTTTTTTCTGATACAGGCCTCCAATAAAGCTGAATTGCTGACTGCACAGCTTATCAGCTGCAAATGTCGTGCACTTCAACAGATCCTTTTTTCAAAATTAGGTTTTTGAAAAAGGCCTTTTATCCAGTCATTCTGTAACTTGCATTCAAATATCTTTGGATGGTGATCAGGGTAGTTTAAGTGTCTAAATTATTTTATATTTTCCAAATGATTTCCTTATCAATAAGTATAAAAATACTGCAGTGTCTTTGGGAATTATGCATTCCACTGCGATCGTGCAGACCCACCCTTTTGTAGGAATTCATCATAAAATAACCGTTTTGATAGACACTGGTTTAAAATGTCAGGGTTGAATTACAACAGCAGCACAGTATCTTTGTTGTTTCTGTCTTGGTAACATGTTTGAGCTGCTGTTTGTTGCTCTGTTGACAGATATGTGTAGATATGTGTCCACATTTCTGTTTTCAGATTTGCAGAGAAACCGTACGTATTGGATGTTTCTGTGTGATTACACAAAGAGCCATGCCTTTTGTTGTTAGAAACATTTCTCAGGCGTGTGAGAGAGGACGTGGTGTGAACTCAGCCAAACGGGCTATAAAAGCATACCATAGTCATTACTCCATCCAGAAGACAAGCGCTCACAGAACACAGCCGTAACCGAATTATGTCATTCTAGGTTCGACATCGTGCGGCTATTACACACAGTATCAATCACAGCTGCTGGCCGTTCCAATAGCTGTGCTGGGCTACTTTGATCAAGTTAATGTGGTCATATTGACTCCTGGCTGGGTGATATTTGATTCTCTGTGCTGCAGTAAAGCATGAGAGCTGCAATGGAACAATGACCAATTTTTTCCCCCTTCTTTCATTTCACTGTGTGAGATGTGAGGGTACGGCCGCCACAAACACGCCTGCGCTTGGTGTCTTTTTGACGCCGCAGGGTGACGGCCTAATAAGATCTCAGTAAAGGCTGGCAGTTTTAAGCTCTAAACCTCTTACAGTGAGCTCAAACGGGATGAGATGATATAGATAATAATGAGTGACTTTACAGTTGAAGACGGAGCTAATCTTAAACATTTCCATAGATGTTGGGTATTATTTTATGAGTACCAAATGGTAAATGGTCCACAGTTTTCATAGTGCCCTTTTAACCATTCCAAGTTCTGCAAAGCCCCTGAAATTCTGCCTCCGCAACACATACTATGATAACAAAAATGCCATCAAGTTTACCAACTCACATTTTCTCACATGCCAACAGGCTCTATACATTTCAAAGTATATAATCCCGTTTTGGCTGTCAGGATACATCAGCAGTATTGGGTAGCATCAAATGTCTAAAATCCTGTGAGTAAATTTCCGTAAAGCTTTGGGGTGAAGAAAACATTCCACTCCAGAGCAAAGAAACTGGTATAGCATGTTACTCTACATTGCATTACTCTAAACAAAAAGGAAGAAACACTTTTGAGACCTGTTTCTTTGTAGATAGTTTGCTGAAGTCATTGCGAGTTTCTGTGTAATTATGCATTACTCTGCAAAGGCTTGAATCATTCATTGAATGTAGTGCAGCGTTGCTCGTTACAGTTTTAGGTTCTAAAAATACCACAGAGCGGAAGGCAAATGCATATATGGCAAGTCTGTTTCCTTCTGAGTTCATAAAGCAAAATCAATTCAGTTTTAATTTGTTTCCTTCAATCCACTGTGGGATTAATAGTAATTTAAAACCGAGAACCTGGCAAATTATGCCGATTTGTGATGTATTTTAGTTTAGGAGCAACATCACAGCTCTTTCTGTTTTGAACTTGATTGCTGCCTCATTCATCATCAGAGGCTGTTTGTTGCATATTTTGAAGCAGAGCAAGTTGCCCTTGTCCTTGGCCATTATGCTAAACAGACTGACTGCTGCGACTGCTTGAGCYGGGAACTGGCCTGCTCTCATTGAAATGCCTCCAGTGGCATGTAACCAAGCAACTGGGCAACTGTGGGGACCGTGAGAGGTACATCTCTCCACACATCAAGGGACTACATATTTACTTTGTTTCCCTTCGTCTCTGCTAACCCATTCCATTCACATTTTTTCCTCCCAGACRTTGCGAGGAACATTTCTGAAATAYGAAACATTTTTTTTCTATGGGGCAACTTCTTTTATTGCTACATTCAGATACTTTCTGTGGGCACAACAGTCGTATGAAGGGTTGTAGCAGCTTGTCATACATCAATCTCAAATTGTTCTACATTCAGCATAGATGGAAAAATTCTTTGCGTACATTTCTGTGTAAAATACACACAGATCACCTCACTGGCAGTTGAGCATAATCATTAGAAATGCACTGAGTATTTTTGACCAGTTCAACTTTCCAATTTGTATTTTTTCAGCTAGCACTGGCCCTTGGGGATTCACATGCAACAGCAGCTTAGTCCCTGAATTTATCACAGCCTATTACTGGGATGACATAGAGTAGATTTTTATTTAAATAGTATTTCTGCTTCATGAGATGATTTTATTGTATTTTATTTTATTTTTTTGATAACCCGAAATGTCTGGATTTATTTTGAAATTGCCAAACAAATACAGACTATTCAGGATGGACTCAGAAGTTATTTTTTAGGGGTGCAACGATACAGAAAATTCACGGTTCGATTCGGTTCGATACTTTAGTCTCACGGTTCGATATTTTTTCAATACAAAAAAGAGAAATTTCCACGCCCCTTTTAATTTCTAAATTATTTAAATTAATGAACATTTGTTTAACCTCAAAAGTACAGTTTTTAAATTAAATGTTGCTGAAACAGCAAGTTTCTCAGTTGATCTGCACTCAAAAATGCAGCCTAGGTGGAGTAGTCGAACACAGATCCACTGATCCTTTAACACAGAGCATCTTCAGAAGACAAGTTGATAAAGTAAATTTTAAAAATCGGTATTGTTCGATACAAGTGTGTATTGAACCTAAAGCACTGTTCGATATGGGTACATGTATTGTTGCACCCCTATTATTTTTAGGTGAGGTTGATTTAATAAATCTGTAAAGTTATCCTCACCAGTGAAAGAACAAAACCAGATTGTCTCCAGGACATTATCTGGTAAAGTTTTTTACTTTGGAAATATTTACGTAAACAGATTTTTTCCTCATTCTGATATGCCTATCCAGATTGTGTAAAACCTCACACACAAAGAAACCACCATAATCATGTCCTCACAAGATTTCTTACAATTTGTTTATTCAAGAAAAAGAAACAGAACTCGTCTGGAGGCTCACCCACTCAGCACAATGCATCTTGAGAAGCTGACCTATTTCGAATTTTCCGTGCTGTCTGCTGCAATCATCAGACATGTATCTCATACTGTATGCACGTGAGACACCCGCCACCCCCACCCACCCGCCACACTCCCTCTCACCCTCGGCCCACGCAGACACATGCATGTATAGATGGCAGACAAATACTTTTTGGCATCTAGTGTTCACCAGTTGTCACTGTTCTTTCATTGGTGTTTAAGCTGGTTTAAATCTGTTCTCACTTCTGCTTTAACATGCGCCGGCTACCGAGAGGTTGTGGGTTTACTGTTGACAGCAACACAGAGAAACATCGCCCAGTTTGTTAGCTTGCACCTGTTTTATTTTCTGTTTATTAAATTTTTTTAATGTGCAGAAATTCGTAATCAGCTGGTGGAGCAGTTTCGCTGTCTGGAGCAACAATCCGAGTCCCGACTGCAGCTGCTGCAGGATCTGCAGGAGTTCTTCCGCCGGAAGGCCGAGCTCCAGCTCGAGTATTCCAGAGGCCTGGATAAACTGACCGAGCGCTACTCCGCCAAGATCCGCACCTCCAGAGAGCACCAGCACTTCAAGTGAGTACGCCTCTACCTAATAAACAACCACAATGTACGTGTCGTACTGATTATTGACACTGCAGACACAGAGGAAAACTGAGGAGGGATAAAAAAAAAAGGGATAAAAGCAAAAGGAAATGACCTGAAATGAATCCAGGGCCAAGAAGGCTTGCGGCCCCCGGGCTGCTGTGTTTCTCCCAACTAGGTCAGACTCTTTATCT
>NW_013952437.1:1904707-1915536 GCF_001266775.1 Austrofundulus limnaeus
CACACACACACACACACACTTTTTTTCCTCTATGGCTGTCATTTCATTTCCATTTTCAAACATCTTCACACTAAACTGCTACTGAAATACTCACAATTTCATGGTGCACTAAGTCAGTAAGTTTGATCTGCGGTACAAAATTGGGCTTATTTTGCTCCAGTTGTCTTTCAGTGTTAATTTATTTATTTATGTATTTACTTTTTATATACAGGATGATGATCATTTGTCATGAAACAAACACACCCTGCAGCGTGTTGGAGATGATGCACAGACACGCCTGCAGCTGTCTGATCATGTTATTATAGTCAGGAAAAATGTGGGTAATAGGAAGCGCTTGACCATGAATAAAAATTATAATTAAAAAAAACAATTGTTAACCCAATTCATTTCATTTGAACAATACAAGTTCTTGATTCTAGTAAGGACATGATAATTTACAGATGAACAAATTGAAAAACTATAGTTTAACTAAACCCAGTTGTAATTTAATGCAACACAGTCAGATTCAGAGGTTTGAAATATTTTTTACACAAGTTTGCTAACTAGTAGGGGGTTGTGTTGTCCATTAATTTTAGATTTTATTTTAGTAGAAAATTTTTGTTTTGTTTTTATTGCAGATTTTAAAATTTTTAGGCATTTCATTGTTTTATATGCCCTGTTTTTACTTTGTTTTCTGTTTCCTTTTTACTTGTTGTTTTTTTATTCTCTGCTTTTATTTTTTCTGTGTTTTTACTGTATTTTTTGATTGAATATGTTTTCTGCATGAGCTGTGTTGGAATGTTGATTCTGTACAGCACTTTGGTCTGCTGTGGTGCAAAAAGTGCTTTACAAATAAAGTTGGATTGGATTGGATAGTTCAGAAATAGATCTGCCGAAGGGGGTATGTGGAAAGGTTATAAACAGTTAACATCTTACCTGATATAGATAGCTTTTTAATAACCTCAGTTTGTACAATAAACCATCAAGCTAACGGCTAATCTAAGTGGAGTCACAAGCAAAGGGGATTACTGATGTTTTAAAACATCTAAAACCTCAATGAAGCGGTTTAGGTGACAATAATCCACTTTGGTTTTGCTGAAACTAGCAGTTAGTACATTAATTTGGTCAAAGGTAATTTGTAAGACATTATTTGATCATAACTTTTTTTTAACAAAACCTGACTTTATTATACCCAAACTAACTCCCTTTTCATTTGTACAGCTCTTTGTGGCTGTAGAAGAGCTAAAAGGTTGATAGTGAAGCACAAATATAAATTGTTTGTAACTGATGTAACTTGTTAAAAATTAGCACTTGCAACAGTTTCAAAAGCAATCAATCTAAATTTTAAGATATTTTTTGCATTGGAGTGTTGGAATAGTAGAGTCAGAGCTAAACTATTCATGTTGACTTCTACAGTTCAGTTGGTGTAATTGATTCGTAGGCAGTTTTACACMCATTCATTTGGACTTTCCATCTCTCTCTCAGTCTCTCTGGCCAATTGGACATTAAGCGTAATCATGGCTGAGAGCTCCCGTCACTGGGACATTGATTAATGGAGCGTTCCCTCAGAGGGAGTCTCCTGCAAGAACTTGCGTTGGATTACTTCTCCCCACACACCGCCCCCATGTCCCAGATTTCTCCGTCACATTAAATGCTCGTCATTCTAAGTGTCTGTCAAATGCCGCATTCAGACTCGTGGAGGAGATTGGAGAGACTTATTGTTAATATTTCTGTGTGGTCTTCACTTCTGCAGTGTCATTACAGGGTCTGCAGTCTCGTTCATGTTTTATCAGCAAAATCTCTGAGCCCTTAAATGGTCCCTATCAGATTTTCTTTTCTTTTTTATTCCTTTTTTTTTGATGCACGTAATATAAGAACTGACAGGAAATTGGCAGGAAATAACTTCAAAGCAACCCACCACTTGAAAACTCATTGATTCATTTATTCACATTAAAAAAAACTATATGGTGTGTGTTTAACATGACTTAATGGCTCCAGTTTGTGTGTTGGATTGATGGTAAACAGTAGTTTAACTGAGTGTTGCAACTCTGCTGGGGAACAAGTATTATATGTTTGTAGGCTGTCAAGTGTAAAACCTCCTTCTGTCATTTTTTCATGGAACAGCTCCACATCATGTCGTCGGTGCCCTGAATACTAAAGTCTCATTCTTATTCTTGAGCAGTGGAACATTTACAGGTTAGACGGCTGATGGCACATCCGGGATCAAACACCTGCTCTGCTTGAAAGGCAGACCTGAAGGAATCGCTTTCAGTGAAATGGAGGATGGAGGGGGAAAAAAAGCTAAAAGGAATGATAACACCCTGCTCTCTGGGTTATCTTTAGCAACACAAAAGTACAAGTCTCAATTTAGTACGTGGCAGCATGTGAAAAAGCTAGAATAATTTACTTTCAACATCCTTGAATTACACAGTGAAGCAGAAATAAACAGTCTATATTCATGAACAGATTCAGGCAATGTGCAGAGAAGAAATGATCTTTCACAGTGGGTATGGACTCAGTTTGGAACACGTATAGTAAAGTTAAAYTCCAATAAAAGGAAAAWWCTAAAAATCCATCAGATATCAACTCTAACCAGAGATGATGTTAAAGGGGAGTGTCTGAATGTAAACAGAGCGTTGTTACAGTGACTAACAACACAGACTGTAGAGAAGAATCTGATGTTTCTTTAGATTGTTGTAAGTCACTATCAGAGAGMGACAAAGAGTCAGGATTTAAATATTCTTTCAATAAGGAAAGACCAAGGAATTCTGTTTCTTAAAGCATTGCCATTGGATATCACTTCCTGTTTCACTTTGGCTGAGCCAAATTCAAAAGTAAGTATGCCAGTTACTTGACAAACTACGTAGGTAAGATAATGTGTATTATTTCAAGCTTCTTAAATATAAAAATGTCTGCTTTAACTGTTTGCATTTGAGTGATATGCAAAGGCCCTTTAAAGTACTTCCAGTGGATCAGTTTTTCATACTTTGGAGGACAAAGAGTCCCCCCCCCTCCCCCGTGCTTTGGAATAATTTTCTTAATATTAACTGTATAGACATTAATTAATCCAGTCATGAAGTCAAGTCTCAAAGGAGACCCATTTGAACTTCTTTCCACAAGCATAAAAAAAGTTAGACATGCAGGACTTGGTCAAAGTACAAGATTTCAGAACATCTTTGTTTTGTCTTTTTTTAATTTACTCTAGTTAGTTTTCAGAAATGGACTGAGTTACTAAACACTTCCTCCACTGAGCGTGTTGTTTTATGAAACCATTATACAACTTTTCTCTACCATGAAAATGCACATTTGAACACTTTATGTTTTAAATTCATTGACCCTTAAAACACTTTATTACTGTGCAGTTGAGCATACTAACTAGGCATATCTTAAAAGTTTGTGTTTAAAGGTTTAGTAAAAATATAAACCAGTGCAGTCAAAAGAAAAGACAAGTGAACCACAACAGCAATACGACCTATAGATGATAACTTACAGTGATGAAAAATATCCAGTTAGGACCTAACAGGACTGGAGAAAAACAAGTTTTCACCTTTATGGCCTTTTTATTAATCCATTTTTCAAACCGTGTTCTTGGATTCTTTTTCCACAATGAAACTTAAGATATTGATTTATTTAACAGATAACAAAACAGCATGACACACAAACTGTATAAACTGCTCAGTGGACAGCTGCTTGGATCTTGCATTAAACAAACCGCCCAAAAAATCATTTAATCAAAACAGACATTTTTTCTGAGCCGCACATATCTTTTATTTTCAACAAAGACATGAGACTTGCTTTGAGTTATTCATTCCAACTTCAATCCTGTTTTTTTTTTTTCCACCAATCATTACAGGAGACAACAAGCTGTCAGCAACAGCAAAACATAGTTTTACTCACTTCTTATTCAGGCYAAAATCTTATGTGATATGTGCTTTTGTAAGTCATGTTAGAAAAATGTTTAATCCGCTCAAGATAGAGTAAAAGACAAGAGGAAGAGAAACAAATGCTTTGGTGTGAGGATAATGGAACTCACATGCTCCCATGAGCAAAGAGGCAGCCAGCATGTCGTGTGTGTGTGTGTGTGTGCGTGTGTGTGTGTGTGTGTGTGTGTGTGTGTGTGTGTGAGCCATGTTAGTGAGTGTGTATGTGGAGCTTCACTGTTTTCCCCTCCATGCCCACTGACCTCCTGATCTCTAATAAAGACCCACAGCGGGGATCAAATGATGGAATGGAAGATGTGTTCAGAAAGAAGCATATCTGCAAGTCCTCAGACATTGAAGTACTTTGATCYGAGTTCAATCAACCATTAATCATTCAGTAGGACTTCTGCTCCCTTTTTTATACCTAGAAGTAGTTTTAAGTATTGCTTGAAGCCACATTAATTCTTCAGGATTTGACATGTTCAGATGGTAAAAAAAATCTCTTCCCCTYGCATTTTCAGAAAAGACCAAAATCTTGTTTCCACTGTGAACTGCTGGTATTTGGTCTTGGACCAGACCCGACGGGAGAGCAGGGACCAYGCCACTCTCAGTGACATCTACAACAACAACGTCATTGTCCGGCTGGCGCACGTAGGCGAGGATGTCATCAGACTTTTCAAAAAGGTCAGAATGGGAATAAAATGGATGAGAGCACGCAATTGTGGCCGTTACTGACGATGGCATCCAAACGARCCGACTGCTTCAGTCACATCACTGAAGCACCACATTAACAGTGATACGTAATAAGAATAATAAACCTTATGTGCATGGACCTTTTTAATGTATRTAGAGGTTATGAACAATTATTATCTTAACTAGTGAGATATTTATCCATTTATAGCATTTCACAGAACTTTATTTTGAAAAATCTAAGCTACAGTTTTAAAAATTTTCCCACTTTTGGAGTAGGGTAGAATTACTGCGAGGGAAATTACTGACAACTGCGCGTCCAGTTCAGTTTGCTGAAGGGATGAGAGCTCTTAAAAGACAATAACCCTGTTGTGCTTCAGCATCCTGGTTCAGCTGCAGTGCAGTCTTGCTGTTAATGAACTACACATGTGGCGACGAGGATGATTCACCTCTGGCGCTCGTTAAGACAGATTTTAAGCGAAGCGAATGTGCTGAGCTTTTATTCCTGCCACATGTGAAAATGCAAGGTTGCTGTTCTGACAAGTGGTCTCAGAGAGGAGACAACAAAACAGGATATATTGGGTGAAGYGCTGCACAGTATCCACTTAACAGGATTTCCAGAGTCACACTCCACTGGTGCTGGCAGCCCCCCCTCCCTCCCTCCCGTCTTTGGCTATGAGCCCTATTGTGGGACATGTCCGATTCATCATGCGCTCTAACTCCCTGTAACTGAGCTGAAGCTGTGACTTTCCGCTATGGGAGCTGTTCTGTAATGACTGCACTGTTCTATTTTCGTCTGCCTGCTCTCTTTGGGCATTGTATTAGATCTTCTCAGCTGCAGAGTAATGACAGCATTTCAACACTTGCCGACATCCTTCGTATTTAAATTGAAACTGGCACACAGCTTTCAAAGCCCCCCACCCCACCCCCACCCCCCAGAATTTTCTCGCGCAACCAAATAAATCAGTTTTTGACTTGAGATGTTAGATTATTTGTCTTTTTTATTTGTCCAGTAAAGATGATTTTTATTATCTTGTGTTTTTTTATTTTTATTTCTTCTCCACAGAGTAAAGACATCGGGGTGCAGATGCATGAAGAGTTGGTGAAAGTCACCAATGAACTTTACACAGTGAGTTATTCGGTCCCAGCATTCTTTCACTCTGTGGTTGTATCGTGCTGCTTGTTTTTTTTTTTTTTTTTTTTTTTTCATGCATTTGCTGGTTGTGGCATGTCAGCCCTACAACAAGGCAGTTATATTTTCTCTCAAACCTGCAACCTGTGAAGCAGCTGCTCTGACTCTGCACACAGCAGATATGCCTTATCAACCTACAGCCTATAAAGATGACATTCTCTCCTTCTTCTGAGGTTGTGTAAAGAATAAAATTTACATTCCTCGTTCTGTGCTTGATGTGAAGGAGAAYGTGTTCTTGCTTCGAGCTGTGCTTTAAGCAGACTCAGCTCTCTGTGCTGCAGAGGTCCCCACAGTACCCATGAACTGTGGTAACAGTTTTGAGCAAAGGTTACACATGCTGAGAYGCCTCTGACTTTTGTGGTAACGGCATTTGGACAGTTTTTGTCTACATTTCAGTCTGTTTATTGCCAGGTGTCTGGAGGACTTCACATACATATCTGACATTTCTAACAATTCTGTGTAGTTCCTTGTGCTAACTTTAAAAAGCAAAGCGCAGACAGTGCCAAAATAAGACAAATTATATCTTAAAATTCATACATTAAGTTTCTGTAGCAAGAACTTCATGGAGCATTGCTTTTAACTTTTGGCTACTTTGTAATTTGATTATTTTGCATATTGATGTAAGTTCATAAGTAATTTCAGGTGATCAATCTAATGTAATTGAAAACCTTTTTATAGTTGAAGCTCATATGTTATGGGCATGTAATGTAACCTGATACTATAATAGCACCCAAGAAGTGGAATATTTCTGTATTTATAAGAAAGCTTTTCAAAATAAAACATGATTTGAATGAAACAAGAGGAGCAGGATGTAGCTTGTAAAATCTTCAAGCTGTTTGCAGACAAATAAATTAAATCAGTGTTAAAGGAGAAGGGGGTATTATGTATTTCCAGGCTRTAGTTCAATTCTGTACCACAATCAAGTAACAGTGTTACCTTCAGTTGTTATAAAAATGCTGTCTCTGTTGTCTCTTTCTACCATTTCTGACACTCCCACTTGATCATGTCTTCACAATGCTTCATGCCGGTTACAGTCTTTGGTAGGAGCATTGTAAGAGGGTAGTCTCCTTGGCATTCAAAAATACATTCACTTGATGAAGATATTTATTTATTTTTTATTCCAAAAGGGACTGGATTGAAAAGTATTGCAAACTCAACAGATGGACAGTTCCAGCAAGTGTTTGCTAATTGTTGCTGCCGCTAAAGGTGGAGCTGTGTGGGGTAGGGGTGCTCTGTGGAGCTGGAGCTCAGCTGCAGACTGAGCTCCAGGGAGGAGCTTTGTGTAAACAGGTGGCACTTTGTATGAACAGGCGTTTAGGCAGCTCCACATGGCTACCACTAGACCGGCCCTGCGCAGTTCCGCTCAATTCTAGTTTCCCTTCACTGCTCCGTCTGGGATTTCTCCCATAGACAAGGATTTCTTCAGGAGAATTTTGTTTGGGCCAATCAGAAAACAGAAGGAGGAGTTTTGAACAACATCAATTTTCTGCGCAGTGTCTGCTAGTTAGTTTAGCAATGGCAGTAGAGGAAGTGAATGAAGGCTTCCAAATTAAATTAAGCCTGCAGCATCATTTACAGTCGTCTCGTTCGGCTCGGTACTTCTCTCCTCTCAGTAGGGTTGTTTACAGCGCACGCAATTTCCGGTTAGCTTTTTAGCTTAGCCTCCTTCACAGTGGAGCTGGCATACACATAYGTCGCGGCCAACCGATCCAATCGTTTTAAACTTCAACAGAGGCCACGCCTCGAGAAAGAATTGCTTCTCCATAGCCGAGAGCCCAGACCCTCGTATGAAGCAAAGTGAAGGACATGGGTCTGTTTTTAACCTGGCTATAGGCTACCACAGGAGATTCAAAGATTTCCCAAACATTCATGAATGAGTCAAAGCTACACTCTGGGTATGTTTTTGATGGGAGAATGACAGTATAACATGACAGAAAGCTCAAAAAAGTTGATTTTACATACCCCCACCCCCACCCCTAAAACGTAGAACAGATCCACTGTGCCAGTTTCAGTGGGCTGTGTGCAAAAGCTGATTGATGTTTTTTTTTTTAAGGAATGACTGTACCTAACAATCTTACATATATACAGTATCTGAGAGGACAAAGTGTCATAGTATAAGCCACATGAGAAAGATTCTCATGTGTAACTTAATCCAGCAGAAAGTAACATTACTGCTGTACTGATATTGATTTTTCTTTCTCCCCTTTCTGATTCATGYATTATTAAATGCCTGTCTGCAGCTCTCACACATCATAAGGTATAGCAAGTGTCTGTTCAACTTTAGAGTAAAGAAAGTAATATAGCTGAAAGTGGATGTGCAATGATGATTTAATCTGTTGTACATTAAGTCGACTATTTCTAGGCTGCTGGTTCTGAGGAATAATGAGCGTCTGGCTTTTGTAAAAAATCGACTTGTTACTTGTTTGATGTGTGGCAGATGGTTTCTCACTGTCACTATGTTACCTCCCCTGCTGATCGATCTCGCCGTCCTTTGCTCGTCCATTTTGGTCCGGGTTGCTAGGAAACCGGAACTTGAGACCCAGTGATGGAGAAGCAGATGTTGTTTAATTGCACTGTTAGTCACTGTATGAACAGTTGCACGAGTTTCTATTCTTAGCAGCATTAAAAATGACTGCAAAGTTAAAACTGGGGTTCTAAAACTGCTCCTGCTTTGCTCTGACGATGTCATGGTTGACCGTTTTAGGACTGGAATAAAAAGTAGTTAAATGAGCTGCAAATTAGGACTCGGTATTTCAAATATTTATGGTCATTTATTTTTCAAGGAGCTGCTCAGACTTTCAGTGAATCAGATTATTTTATTCCAAGTGCCAAATGTTTGCACTTGACGTTCCAATAATATGTTTGGTGATTCAGATGGACCTTCACTGCCCACATCCAAGGTAGATTATTGTGGCTGACATAATAAAGCCAACAGAGGGCAGTCAGCTTTGTAATGACAAAAGAGTGAGGAGTTTTTCCACAACTTATGTTTCAGTATTTAATTTCACAATTTGAAAATTTCCTACTAATGAGCAGCTTTTCTGCAAACTGAGCTTTTGTAACGATTTTCATGTATTTTAAAGTGTGAAACATTTCCTGTTATTTTATTATCATGCATCACATCTCCTTTTAGGAAACCATTAGTTCATTTCAAATTTCTTGTACGTTTCTATAGGTGATGAAGACGTACCACATGTACCACAGCGAGAGCCTCAGTGCTGAGAGCAAACTGAAGGAGGCAGAGAAACAGGAAGAGAAGCACATCGGGAAGAGCAACGACATCGGTGTCGGCCTGCTGCGCTACGGCCACGACGAACGCCCACAGCGCCGCAGCTCTGTAAAGAAAATGGAAAAAATGAAGGAGAAGGTCTGTTTCTGCTGACTTTCCTCCATATGGTCAGGATGTATGTGACGTACATTAAACAGGTTCCCACGGGTCCTTGAAATCCTTGAAAGTTCATGAATTAAAGAAAAGCTTTCAAGGCCCTGGAAAGTTTGTGAAAACAGCCAAAAAAATACACTTGTCCTTGAAAGTCCTTGAATGTTTTTTGGGGATTAAAATTATCTATTCACACATGTGATTTTCATTATCTGTAAAAAAATAAAATAAAATAAATAAATAAAATAAAAAAGGTACATTTGTTGCGGTGGATAACTCAGGATTACGGGAAACTGACGTGGCTTTCAACAAATAACGTGAGCCATAGTCGTAGCTTTACCCAATCAGAGCAGAGTAGGGCGGGTCGTTCTTTCTGAGCTTGTAGATATGAATGTAGGCTATTAGGGTTGGGCAATATTGGCAAAAAAAAAATTAATCACGATAAATTGTGGTATTTAGCCAATAACGATTAATTTGACGATTAATCCCCTGGAGTCCCTGGACACCCTTATGTCCCAGTCATATAACCAATTTAGAAAAGATTTGCTATTTGTAAAAATCTTTTCCAGATTGTGTCAAAATCACAGACTTCAGGCTATACATCAAATTTTAAATTGTGTTGATGGATAAATAAATTACAGAACTTTTTTAAATGTTTGTCATATTTGAAGCAGAGAGGAGCACCGAGCGGACTCTGCCTGGTTGCATTAATCATACTAATCGTCAAGTGCCAAAAAATAATCGATTAATGTTTTTCTGAAGATTAATTGCACACGATACGATTATGCCCAACCCTATGTATACATTTAATCCACTTTCTTTCATTGATTCCCAGTTTTTCATTGAAAAAAAAAGTTTGCTGGTAACATTCTGTGGTAGCAGGTAATTGCTGTCAAGCGTGGTTCTTGAATTTGAGGAAATTGGTACTGGGAAGTCCTTGAAAGGCCCTTGAATTTGATGGTGACCAAGGTGTGGGAACCCTGATTAAAGACAAATAAAAAAAAAATTCTCAAACGGTTTGCAGAAAGACTTGTAAATGCCGGGGTCCGTGCACTTTAATGGATTAGATGAGATGAAAATCAGCGTAATATAGTAATGCTACTTTGAGTACATTAGGAGGACATTTTACAATATGCATTGATGGGGCTTTTTCCTCCCCAGAGACAAGCCAAGTACTGTGAAAACAAGCTGAAGTGCACAAAAGCCCGGAACGACTATCTTCTCAATCTGGCAGCTACCAATGCTCTAGTGGCCAAATACTACATCCACGATGTCTCGGACATGATAGATGTAAGTTAAATTAAATGAGGGGCAACAAGTAGTAATAATGGACACGGGGCTGAACATTTTGTCACGTTACGTTGTTTTCTTTCACTGCTGAAAATTGCAACACGTTCTTTGTCTCAGTGTTGTGATTTAGGATACCATGCAAGCCTGGCCCGCACCATGAGGACCTACCTGTCYGCCGAGTACAGCCTGGAAACGTCTCGCCATGAGGGTCTGGATGTTCTGGAGGGAGCGGTGGATGCCATGGACATTAGAGGAGACAAGCTGAAATTCATGGACGCGCACAGCCAGATCTTCTGTCCTCCGGCACGCTTTGACTATCAGCCACACATGGGAGACGAGGTGGGGATGTCAGCCACGGGGTTTCCTCTCCGCTGTATTA
>NW_013952437.1:1918786-1925408 GCF_001266775.1 Austrofundulus limnaeus
CCCCAGGTGTGTCAGGTAAGCGCACAGCAGCCAATCCAGACGGAGCTCTTGATGCGTCACCACCAGCTGCAGTCTCGCCTCGCCACGCTGAAAATAGAAAACGAAGAGGTAAGTAATCTCAGAAATCTCAAGTGGGGACTGAGCCAGCTGGTGTTTTGTAAATGAAACAAGCTCACTGAAAGTTTATTGTGCAGACTCTTATCCCTCCACCAGGAGAGTCATAGAGTTGTCCACAAAAGGCAACAAGTTACTGTATAAAAAAGGCTTTAGTTAGATTTTAGGCTGTGACCAGATAACTTGACAAAACAAGGAGTTTCTGTTGAAAATGTGAACCCCACGAGCTTGTATCTTTTTACCAGAAACACATTAAAATAGGAACATTTATCTCCCTCAATGGTAGAGACTTTTTCCACAGCTTTTCTATCTAACAAGGTCAGTATGACTCACCCAGACCGATTTAAAGGTCACTAAGCTGTGAATATGTGTTGTGAATATGGAAATGCACACCCTCTTCATCTCTGCCTCACATGCAGTTAAACTGTTGTGCAAAGGTCCTGCAGTCTTGTCGGCACCACATCTTATTTGTGTTTGACAATATGGATATAAATGGTAGATATATTCTTCTGTTTTAGCTGAACCTGTTTTATTATTAGGCATTAAATGTAATTGTCTTAGACACAAAGGTTGTAATTAGGGATGTTTCTAAATGTCAAAATATTTGTCATCAGGTGAAGAAGACTCTTGACGCCACCATGCAGACCCTTCAGGATATGCTCACCGTGGAGGACTTCGATGTTTCAGACGCCTTCCAGCACAGCCAGTCCACCGAGTCGGTCAAATCGGCTTCGTCAGACTCCTACATGAGCAAGGCCAACATCTCTAAAAGGCGAGCCAATCAGCAGGAAACTGAGGGCTTCTACTTTACTGTAAGTTCTTACACAAATGCAAACGATAAATTTATTTWAAAAAAATCTACAAATATCTCTGGTGGTATTTATTTTTTTAAATGTGTTTGAACTGCAGAAATACAAGGAGTATTTGAATGGCAGCAATCTGATTGTGAAACTGCAGGCTAAACATGACCTCCTGAAGCAGACATTAGGAGAAGGTAAGACTTGTTCAAAATTTGTTATGACTATTTTACTCATATCGACTTTATATTCAATCTAATTGTTACCATTACAATATGTATAGGTCTAAAAGAGGCTTCCAGTAGATTTAAAAAAATAAAATAAAATCCATTGTCAGTTTTGACATCTTTAGTGTTGGACAAACTTTTCATAAGTTGGCATCAGTTGTCTAAAGCCTGTGTGACAGGGCCTTCTGTGTTGTAGGTCTATAGGAAGAAAGGTCGGTAATGGGTAATTACAAAGGTTACGTTCACAATGCAAAACATGCTCAACGACCATGTTTTGCTCACATCCTAATATTTTTTGTCTGTGTGGTCATTCACATTGTTGTAGTTAGTAAGTTATGCAATTATATTTCCAGCACACACACCATAGCTGAAATGCGACCACTCCAGTGTGAATGATCTACACCTTGAAGCTAGAGACAATCATGGTCAATCCGAGTCCCTTGAACAGCTCGTTACAATGAACCAAGTTGAGAGGGGTGGAGCACAGCAGCTCAGGGGGAAAGGGCAGAGGGTTACCGCCATGGTACCGCCCACGTGACTCGATTACGTCATCACCTACACCATACGTGATGACATCACTCATTCAACATTGAACGTGGAACAAATGGCTCATTAGGGCTGCACAATATATCGAAAATTCAACGTCATCGCGATAACAGCCTGCGCAATAGGCATATCGCAACAACTGCATAAACTGCAATAAATGGTTGGCTCAAAAGTTTGCATTTTCGARTTTTGACACTCAGACGGAAGTTTGAAGTATTTCACCAGTGAAATAAAGCCCTTAATGTATTTGGCCAATTGGATGGATCCCTTCATTAAAAAAAACATTTTAGTTTTTTTTTTGTTTGTTTGTTTTTGTTTGTTTGTTTTTGATGGGGTTTTAATAATTTTGTTTTGCTCTGAATCCAGAACAGAAAGACATCAAAACTACATAGTTATGTATTTGGTATTTGTTCATTTATCGCAAATCACATTGTCATCGAAATAGTATTAAGCACCAATATAGCACATCGCTGGTTTTTCTAATATCATGCAGCCCTATGGCTCATCAAGATCCAGATCCCTTCAAAGASCCATTTGTACCTTCTATAGMTGAAGCCCAAAACAACAAGACAGATCTGAAAAAACACAAGTCATAACAAGTCATAAAAGAATCTGATATGGGTCACATTTGGACCAAAAGGTTTTACTAAAATATTAAACAAATGTAGTTGTTCTGTCAGCTTTAACATTATTTGACCTACAATTAATTAAAACCTGTCAACCATTACTTTTTCTTTTTAAATTCCCAATAATGTTATAAAATGTGGTTTTATTTATTACTAAGCAAATATCTTCTATTCTTCTATTTCTGTTTCTGTTAGACTTATTTGTTTGACATGAAAAGAAATTGCACTGAAAGCCTCTTTACGTGTTCCAACGAGTTAATTTCTGACAGGATAATATTTTTGTGGGTATGCTGCAGATGTGATGAAGTTACCCCACTGTACAAATGGGCTCCCTCTCCTGTTGCCCCTGGCTACATTTTCCACTTAGCGGCGAGAGAGTCGACAGGCCGTCCCCTTCTGGGGGCTCTTGTGCCGTTTCCAGGGCGACCGCTGAATGACCGCTGTCTGGCAGGGAGTCAGGCGCAGCCGTGGCGCTCAACCCCATTCACTCTGGCTGAATAGATGCCCCCCCTCCCTTTTTTTTTTCTTACAACGCTCCTTTCCGTCTCCATCTGCCAGCCTTGTATAATCAGCCGGCAGTCAACCGTACCACTAACGGCTGTGATTGTAAAATAAGCATATTCTAATTAAGACTTCTTTTTTTCCCTCCTGTCCCTGTGCTTCCTGCTTTAAGGGGAGAGGGCTGAATATGGAACAACAAGGTAAGATGCCCGATGACTAAAGACTGAGTACGAGGTGACCGATGTGTGTGGGTGCCGATACATTGTGGCAGTGGTTCCCAACCCTGGTCCTCATGTACCCCTATCCAGCATTGTTTTACGTGTTTCCCTGCTGTTCAGCATGTCTTCAGAAGATTGTTAATCACTCATTCATTCAAACCAGGGGTGTCAAATCAGGGAAACATCTAAAAATCACTGCTTTMAATGTTGACCAACACCTCTAGAGCTTCTCTGAGCTTGATGAGACAATTTCAAAATATAATATTGACTTGTGTTTTTTAATGTTGCCTCTGGAAGCCATTGATTCTTTGCCATTTATTTGTAAATAATAAATCAGATTTATGTATTAAAGCAGTGATTCTCAACCCTGGTCCTCAAGGACTCCTTTCCTGCATTGTTTAGATGTTTCCCTGRTTTGACACACCTGGTTTGAATGAATGAGTGATTAACAATCTTCTGAAGACCTGCTGAATAGCAGGGAAACAAGTAAAACATGCTGGATAGGGGTACTTGAGGACCAGGGTTGGGAACCAGTGCATTGTGGGAGTAGAATGTTTCTCAACAGTTTTGATTTGGTGAACAATTTGCTGCATGTTGGAAGGTGGCTCAGCCAAAAACATTTTCTCAAATCAGGAACGAGACCAATAACTTCTATAATGCTCTGCTTTTAAACGTACTTTTAGTTATGTACAAAAACAAAAGTGAGTCAAAGACTCATAAACAACTGTGAGGTCATTTGTTTGGTTTCTAATTACTTATTTATAAGATCCATTTAAAGGAATAGCTGAATATTTTTGCTCCAAAGTGTGCAAAGCAAATGGGTCAAGACAGTGTGCTCTATTTTAAAGCCACAGACAACTTCCTGTTTGTTTAAATCTTCTATAGAGGAAGGAAGAAGATGCAGTCAACCTCAAGCTTAACCACAGCGTAACACATTTATCTTTTTGGGTCTTGAGCAAATCCAGCAGGTGGTTTTAGACGGTGTTACCAAGTCTAGTTCTAAWTAACAGTTTGCATGCACACGCCATGTACAAAAGTATTAAAACAGTAATTATTTTTAGATATATATGAACTGTTTTTGTCTTTGTTACTTTATGTGGTGCAGTAATATTTTTTTACTGTTGATTTTCTTAATGAATACAAAAGGAAAAGTTATTGATGTAAGCACAACTCAAAGTTTACATTTGATACTTTTGGTACCACTAACAACCCTCTGGTCTATTTCTAGCTGGAGAATTAGAAAAAATTAACTAAACGTGATGGTTCCTCTTTTTTAGGTGGCTTCTATTTGTCTTCCAACGTTATTAAACTCACAACCAGTTTTAATTGGTGTTTGAGGTCTTTGTATATTTGGAAAACCCTACTGGGTTATGAGTCCAAGTTGGAACCAAAAAATCTGTAATATATATTCACTTTTTATTTATTTTAATAATTATGGCCTGCTGGAGTGTGACTTGATTTGTTTGTGTACAAACTAATACTGTATCAGAATTGTATATATTTATACTTCTCATTCATCCAGAATTAAATTCACTCTATCTAGGAGGCACAATTTATAATGATAGAGTTTTTTAATAWTAACAAACTGGATTAATTGATAGATAATTGTTGGAAAATGTAAGGAGTAGAAGTAAAATGTAGGCTGAAAAATAATTATTCAAGTAAAGTACAGACACCCAAAAATTCTACTTAAGTAGAGTAACAAAGTATTTGTACTTAGTTACTTAACAACTCTGTGTATTTGATTGTAGCATTTTGAGATTTTTTTCTAAAATGTAAAGTGCGTTATAAATAAAATTCATCATTATTATTATTATTATTAACGTTCACCATTTTTCCCCGTTATCAATCAAAGTTGAGAAATCGTTTTGCTCCCAATGAATAGGTAAAGTAAATTACTGAAAAATAATTAGAATTTCCATCTGCATTTATACGTTTTGTGATATTGTTTATTCATGTTTACCATGTACCAACCCTATAACCCCCACCGTCTCCCCAGGCCCCCCACTCTTCCCCCTAAACCCCAGAGAATGAGGAAGTGTAGACCTCGCTCCATTTTTAACCATAAGCTGTTTAACGGCAATATGGAGGCCTTCATTCAGGTACTGGCCCATCTGTGCCCTTTGTTTCTCCATGAGCTCAGCTGTCTTGCTAGCAGTCCTTTGGGTGTCCTCTCGCCTGTGACCGCTCTTTAATCCAAATGTTTTTTCACTCATTTCCTCTTGCTCAATGCCCTTTCTTCATAGTTTTCAAGTTTTAGAAAAGAATGGTCAAATGTGACTTTGTGATGAGTTATTTTCAAGATAGGCAAAATCTGAGTTTTTAGTAAAGCGAGAGCCAGGCTTTCTACCAGATGCTGAATAATTTGAGTTTCATGGCTGATGGCTATTCATGAAAAAAAAAAGTGTAAGTGAATTGAGATTTTTTTTTAAAGCTGAATTAATAACTTGGTTAACAAACAAGATATTTAATAAAAGTCCAAAGAAAAAAAAAAGATCAGTTTAAGAACAACAAAAAAAAAAAATCGTAAAACACAAAGGAATGAGGAATGACCCAAGATTTCTGCACAGTGCTGTCAAAACTTTCAAAATCAGCCCTTGATGTTTGAAAGATCTTCCTCGTGCTTTTAGGCAGCAGGCCTCCCCAGCCCACCTCGGTCATCCCTCAGGACACGTCCTCGTGTCCTACAAGCCGCCGGTGCTTCGGCTTCTCTCTCAGGCCAGGCCTCTGTGAGATCTGTCTCTGTCTCTAACCTTTTTGTGGTTGTTGTTGCTTCTCTTCCTCTCTGTCTGCGCGCCTTTCTGCTCTCTGCCCAGAGGACGACGGAATGTCCGAGCCCGGACTCAGGTACTCAGTCTCATGCCAGCAAGGCCAGGTCTTCACACTGTTTCATTTGCTAACAGGCGTTTCTGTGCCTCTGAACTGTTTAACGTTGCAACTATACTATTAAAGTGGCACAAACACTAGCTTAATCTGTACAGTATTTCTTCTATAAACTTAAAATATTTTTAATTACTTCTTAAATAACTAAGTTCTGAGTTTCTAATAATAATAACTATGTTAGCATGACAGTTTTCTATTATTAAGTTTGGTTTTAGATGCTTTTACTCATTCTGATTTGATTCTCTGCAGGATTCGGGGCAGGCGATACCGGTGGTGGTTGAGAGCTGTGTTCGATATATCAATTTATACGGTATGTCCTTTTCCAGAAGCTTTTCCTGCTGTTTGGTTCAGGGGGGGATTTTTTAAATGCTCTGGTTTGCTAGTAAATCATCCCATCTTCCATGTTTTAGGTGTCTGTGAAGAACAAAAAAAGCTAATGTAGGGGTCACCTCGAGTGAAGAAACAGGAGTTACTGCCTCAAAGCAGGTCTCGCACAGGCCTGAGAACACACAAACTGGCAGGAACTGCTGAACTCTTATTTTAGGCCATGATGGGTCATTCCAACCTACACGAGGACTTCAGTTCTCTTATTTAGATATTAAACAGAAACAATATGTTCTGTTCATGATTCATTGGTTGTTTAACTAAGAATGTTTATGCAAATCGTTAGTTTTAACATCAGAACTGACGTTTTACTGTTTATATATAGG
>NW_013952437.1:1925653-1929564 GCF_001266775.1 Austrofundulus limnaeus
GAATTTGAGATTTTCATTTGTTGTCATTTGTAATCATCAAAATTAAACGAAATAAACATTTGAAATATATGAGTTTGTATGTAATGTATGACTACAATATACAAGTTTCACTTTTTAAATGGAATTACTGAAATAAATCTACTTTTTCATGATATTCTAATTTTATGACCAGCACCTGTATATAGCACCAAGTCACAACATACGTTGTCTCAGGGCACTGTACATAAAAAGAATAATCTAAAGAAGAAACCAGGGTTGCTTGCAACAGTTTATGAATAACAGGACAATTATTTCCATAAATAACGTGCTTGTACAAACAGCTCCAATCTGCTTAATACATAAAGAAAAACTTAACGGTATATGTACTTTTTAAAGTTGTTATTAAGTTTAAAAGCTTATGCTTGAAGTCATTTGCTTTTACTCGTGTGTGAGTTAGGAATAACTCAAGATAATCTCATTTTTTCAAATCTAAATGTGCAGGGAGGCCAACCAGACGAGCAGCTGTGGTATTTTTATCTGTGTGTGAATCTCTTTGTTTCATCCCGCCTTAACAAGGTTTTTTGTGTCCACAGGTCTGCAGCAGCAAGGTATATTTCGGGTTCCAGGATCTCAGGTCGAAGTCAACGATATTAAAAACGCATTTGAACGAGGTTAGTCCCAGGTTGACTCGCCATCTTCTTTTGATTGGTTTTAAATTGCATTTGCCCACCTGAAAAGCCACAGTGCATCTTGCATGACTCCAAAGTGCAAATAAAAAGCGTCCGTGTCGCATACAGCCCTGTAATGGACGTGGAAACCACTTAATGCATAAAACATCAGATCAGCATCCTGGAGTAATAATAAATGAGGACCCATTACTGCATTATTGTGCTCCAATTTGAAAGACACGAAGAGTTGCATCAAAGGCATGTCAAATAAAAGTGGATGCTATGAAAGAGTAATAAGCAGACTAAGAGTCTGGATCATCTGCAGGAGAAGATCCACTGGTGGACGATCAGGCGGATCACGACATCAACTCCGTGGCAGGCGTTCTCAAGCTCTACTTCCGTGGGCTGGAGAACTCGCTGTTCCCCAAAGAGCGTTTCCTCGACTTCATATCCACCACCAGTGAGTCGCATTACAGGAAAACATCTGAAATACGCTCAAATATTGATGATAATCGTTCCGCGTTTCTTCCTTCTCTCCTTTTTTTTTTCAGAATTCGACTCCGGCGCAGAAAGAGCTCACCATCTTCAGCAGATCATCGTGACTCTGCCGCGACCCGTGATCGTCGTCATGAGATACCTGTTTGCTTTTCTGAACCAGTAAGTCGTGTCGCAGAAACATTAAAGGGTGCAGCCTTGTTAGTGTGGTGCTCAGCGCCTACGTCTCTCCAAGCCTTTCTCAGTACAGCGACGAGAACATGATGGACCCTTACAACTTGGCTATCTGCTTCGGCCCCACGCTGATGCCCATACCAGACGATCAGGATCCAGTTTCCTGCCAAGCGCACGTTAACGAGGTCATTAAGACAGTCATCATCCACCACGAGGCCATCTTTCCGAGCCAGCGGGAGCTGGAGGGACCGTTTTATGAGAAGTGCATGGCTGGAGGGGAGGAGTACTGGTAGGTGGAAGGAAAGTTATCAAAAAGTGTTTTTGATGTTTTCTCGGTTTAATTGCAACTGAAAATTGTAACAATTCACCCTTTTTGTTCACTGATTTTAACTGAAATGTGACTATCAAAGCTCTCCCAACTAAATAATGTATGGTTTGGGTAAACCAAATAAACAGGGATGAACACCACTAACCAGAATATTAACTTCACTACCACCTAAACTGCTACACAAATTTCTTAGCTCCGCTAATGATAAAAAAGCTCAATGAAAAGAAAACTGAAGCTAAACCACTAATACGTAACGTATTGATGTCTAGTCCATCTTAAGTCAACAAGAACAGTGCAGGTGTCAGAATATAGCTCAAGTGCTCTAAAAATGTACTAAAACTAAGAGCTTAAACCACTTATAAAGAAGCATGCTATTTTGAGAAGAACATTAGTCGCACAATTATTTGGAACATGTTAAAAATTCAAGCCACAAGGCTACAAGAACTCTGCAGCTCACACAATGAGTTCGAGAGCCACTGCAAACATTTGGAGGTGATATATTCTGGAGACCACTTTGTGCAGGCCGTGAGATTACCTGAGGAGCTAACTGTTTGCTTTACGCAGAGAACTTATTGCTTTTTGTGCCTTCTACTGTGTGCTTTACGTGTTAGACACCACTGAGCAGTGTTTTTGCTGTATTTGTTAAGTACACAGACAACAAGGTTGTGACTAACAGACATCCTCAGGATTCACCTCTCTAAGGAGCCAACCGCACAAAGTCTTTGAGCTTAGCCTAAACCTGTTGTTGTGGCTAGAAACAAAGTCCAATCCTGAACCTAACAACTTCAGATTTAGTTCTTTGTTTTTATTTATTTTTTCATGTTTTTTGGAGGATGGATTTGTTTTTTCGTATTTAATTATTATG
This sequence comes from Austrofundulus limnaeus, assembly GCF_001266775.1. Classification (NCBI taxonomy): domain Eukaryota; kingdom Metazoa; phylum Chordata; class Actinopteri; order Cyprinodontiformes; family Rivulidae; genus Austrofundulus; species Austrofundulus limnaeus. The sequence goes on from NW_013952437.1 coordinate 1,928,163, forward strand.
TATTTTTTWAAAAAAGAAAAAACGTTCATGGCAACAATTTAGAAAGCCTGAACCTTAGTTCAGACCGTCAGCAAACCAGATTTGTATTTCTAATCAGATCTAAAAGACAGACAGCCTGCTCTGTTCCTCGCACGTTATTAGATCATCTCCGTGTGACCAGAGATCTCCAACTTGTCTGCAGGTTGCTACAGTAACGGCAAAGGTGTCACTAAGCTGCATAGCAACTCTGCGCCTGAAGAAAACACAAGCTGCCCTTCAGATGCWTGTGTTTTTATTGCATTTCTCTGTGCTAGTAGCAAAATACTTACCATTTACCAAAATAAATATCTTATAATCGTCTCCATTTTTATGCCCCTTGATTGGTTTTAGTGAAACATCTTAAAGGTTGTCTCAAAACAAACTGAACCTGAAAGAGAGGGAATGAAGAGATTTAGTGGAGGAGTTCAAATGAAGGATTAGGGTTCACGCATTAAACGGGGCACAAGGGTGTGCGTGTCAACAGTGGCACAGTCGTGCAGTGTCACAGCGTGTGGTCGTACTCCTACAAATTTTAGTTGGTCAAAYGTTTCTTCTCCTTTTTACAACATTTCACAAGTTATAAAGTGTTGCTTCCACATTTCCTTCCAGAGAATGTGACAAAAATGTAAGCATCAAGTAAAAATACGTGCCTTTGACCTCTTTAAAATGTCAAAAAAAATTATTATTTTTTTACGAGCGCCAAAATCTTGGCTTGTCATTCAGCTTTAACCTTTAGCGTTTTTCTTGYCTGTGCAGTGAAAGCCCTCACAGTGAGCCGGGGGCTCTCGATGACATCGACAACGGAACCGGACCGAACACGAGTGATGAAGGTCAGACTCCAAACGCGATCGATAAACTGTCAAGATCACAGCTGTGGAGCCCGGGAGCCGATGGAGAAAGTAATGAGATTTGTTCACCTGAACTCCCCCATCATGTTCTCTGTGCTGCAGAGTTCGAACCCATCGAGGCCATCGCCAAATTTGACTACGTGGGCCGAAGTCCGAGGGAGCTGTCCTTTAAGAAAGGAGCGTCTCTGCTGCTGTACCTGCGAGCCTCTGAGGACTGGTGGGAGGGCCGGCATAACGGTGTGGATGGGCTCATCCCACATCAGTACATTGTTGTGCAGGACATGTAAGTTTGCCTTTCGTAACCTACGAAAGCCATAAGAAATCAGCAGAAAWTAAACTGAATACAATTTTCTATTAAAACTTTACAGTTTTTTGAATTGCTTAAAGGGCCTATATTATGTGTTTCTCAGGCATACATTTAAATACTTTACCATAATAGAGTATCTATGTCACCTTTAGTTGTAATTAAAATGCTGTTTTTATGTTAAAATAGAAAATAAACTTATCTTCTCATCACTTCCTCTTCTAAACGCCTT
>NW_013952437.1:1930541-1931792 GCF_001266775.1 Austrofundulus limnaeus
GCTTTGGGCATGTTTTTTTTATGAAAGTATGACATTATAACTTGATATAAAACTCAAAAAAGTTGATTTTACATGAGATTGCCCCTTTAAAAAGAAATGCTCTATTTGCTGATTTGGTTTTGTGGGGCATAGYTTTTAAATTTTAAAAAGAAAAGAATATAAGTCTCTGAAAATGACAAGGCCCTGCAGAATTCTTTGGACAGAAGCTAATAATAGAATATCTCCAACAGGGACGATGCATTCTCAGACAACRTTCAGAGGACTGACAGTGAGGCTACCAGTGGACTGCATCGCAATGACAGGAACTCATCGAGAAGCGAGCGTCACTCTCCTTGTGAACACACGCCTGAGAATCGCTTCGGAGCAGCCTTGGGAAGGTGGARATTTCCCAAACTCCACAGCAGACAGCATTTATGTAAAAAGCAAAAGCGTTTATCCAAATGACAAACTGTTAAAATATTCATCTCTCATCCTCTGTCAGGATGAGAGTGCGATCGGATGGAGGCGCGGCCCCGCGCCACAGGAACGGCGCCGACAGCCTCAGCCCCACCAGAGCCGCCAACCAGCCCCCCAGGGTTATGCCTCGGCCCTGCAGCCCGCACAAGATAGCTTTCAGCCGGGGCCAGACGGACAGCCCGGAGAAGAGGCACCTCACCACGTTCGGCAGCGCCGGCTGCATCGGCCACCCGGACAGGAAGGCGTTCGTCGACAGCCATTCGCAGCGCTCATCGCCGAGCGCAACTCGACACGCGAGTTTAGRGGACCACAAAGCTCTGGAGGCGGAGGCGCTCGCTGAGGTGAGCTGTTGACTCGATGGTTTCTGTGCGTGATTGTTTTTAGAAGTAGTGGGACAAAATACAACTTTTGTTGATTGAAACATTTAAACATTACGAATTATTTGCTTTTATTTATAATTAATTTCCCATTAGAAATATATTGAGATCTCTTCAGTTACTAAAAGAACCTGTTCACTTTGAAATGTGCTGTAGCAAGTTTGTTCTTTTTGTCTTCCTCACTGCAAATTTTAGCTTTAGCTGCTTTTAGCTATTAACTAGCATTTTGTTGCCTTTAGCTAGTGAGTGATCTTCTTCTTTTAGTTTTTACTTACATTTTTATAAACTCAAGTTAGCTTTTTAAGCAGATTTCAACAGAGTAGCTCAGCATTGTTTGTTTGTTTGTTTGTTGTTTATTTATTTAAGAAGGGACAGTGCATATTACAGAAAATGCCAGAATTAGCCATGGAGGCTAGTT
>NW_013952437.1:1932650-1950908 GCF_001266775.1 Austrofundulus limnaeus
ACACACACACACACACACACACACACACACACACACACACACACACACACGTGCTGCAGTGTACTGCAGTGGATATATTACACAGAAATAGGATTTAAATCTATAGGAATCATTATAGACTTCTAACTAACCCGAAATAAAGAAACTCACCGGAAAATATTTCCGCTCACTAAAATATGGCGGTGGACCATCTCATCGAATTGTTATTCGATTAAAAAGATGCTGTGAGCTTGTGCTCTGCGTCTGGTTTCCTGCTCCATTATCACAAATCACTCGCAGGAACATTTCCCCACTTATCATGTAGACATCCAGACCGATCTGGTGGGACATAATGTCTTCAGTTTGAATAACTCCTTTAACACCACTTATACAGGCAGAGAGGTTTKTAAAGGAAAGAGGAAATCAACCACTGTGCGACGACAAGACAACATGGCTGAAGAATGAAACTCGCGGCTTAAAGCTGCAGTTCCTCTCTTGACCACTAGATGGAGGCTCCAAGTAAATCACAACTGTTAGATTATGATGCAGCTTTAAACCAGATATTTATGTATTCTCTAGGTTGGTGGTGTCCAGTCCTGGTCCTCGAGGCCGACTCTCCTGCATGTTTTATATACGTCCCTGTTTTGGGACACCTGATTTGAATGAAAAGGCTTCTGCAGAGCTTAAAGATTTGCTGAAAAGCAATGAAACATCTAAAATAGGCAGGATAGTAGCCCCTCGATATCCTGGAATGGACACCGCTGCTTTAGGTTGTGCAACCATTCTGTGCATCGTAGGTTTACGTGAAACAATGATATTCTCCAGAACGTATTGATTCAATGTTTGGCAATTTCTCTCACACCAAGAACAAGTACATAAATAGTGCCCGGTTTGTATTAATAAGTCCTCATTATAAAGACAAGAAAACTAATAATGTAGCTTTCATTCAGTTTCTATCATCTACGGTCTCAGAATGGACCAGAGGTGTGGAAAGCTACAGCGATACAGAGAACTCTGACAACTGTTGTGACATCCTGGAACTGAAAATAATTTAAAAAAAAATGTCAAAGTGCTTATTATCCCATTATCATATCTTTATAAAATAGTAGCTGTTACCTCAAACAAGTGAGACACTCGCACAATTCAGTTGACTGGTGCACTAATAAACATTTACAGGGTCCTGTGTCTTCATTATGATGAAGTTGTGCGAGAAACAAGCGCATTTAAGACCTGTCTTTTTTTTTTTGTTTTGTTTTGTTTTTTTACACTGTTACCACAGGCTGTGGATGTGTAGCTGAACATGCTGTGTACTCTTTGTCTGTCTCATGAGGTTGAATCTTTAAATTGTAAATGGTACATATAATAGAAGGAAATTTACACCTACTGTTAAAGAATGCCTGTAAATATAACGCTGTATCATAGGTTGGGATATATTATCATCTGTAGCGTGTAGATTTTTTGTAATTCTTATCCTTGCACAGATAGTAGCGGAAGAATAAAATGACAAAATCTCAGCTGTTTCTCAGCATCATTTTGTTCGTCTCGGGTCTTCGTCTGTGGAAAAAAATTGATATTTGTGTGAGATGTCGTGCTTTGAATATGTGTGGGAATGACTCTCAGCTACTACCACATCAAATTTTAGCTCCATGTCTGTAAAATTAACTGAGTTTTACACTTTTAGGTGTTGGCTAACATTAGTTAGCTGTGGCAGCCAKCTTGAATTGGGTTGGCTCCAGATGTAAATCAGTYGTAGAGGTATGGTCAGTGGTTATTTCCTGAAAGTTTAATTAAAATCTGTGACATGGTTTGGAAGATGTTTTGCTAACAGACAACAGACGCCTATGATAAGTTGGGGATCAATGTCAGCTACTGTCACATAAATCTTTAGCTCAATATCTCTAAAATTGACTGAGTTTTAAAGCCTTTTTTGTTTTCTTTCAGCTGACTGTGGCAGCCATCTTGAGTCAAAAAAGTAATCACTTGAAGATGTTCATCAAATGATTACTTTCTGCAGTGTTTTACATTTTTTACACGCACAGACAACCAKTAGAATAACTAATGGCTCTCTGCTGCCACCTGCTGGTCAATTAAAATTCATGCAGCAAACAAGAATGAACAAAATGTTCTCATAAAGTGTGTATTATCAATATTACATAAAATGTCAGTGTTTTATCATTAAATATGGTGAATGCGATAAAACATGATGATTAAACTGTTTCATATGAAATGGACTTGTGCACGTTCATCATGCCCTCTGGATGGAGGCATTGTCCTCCTAGTATTGAAATGCTTCACTTTGGTAAATGCATGAAAGGGTTGGTGTTCAGTCTGTTCCTTCTTTTTCTCATCCATTTAAACATAAGAAACTGAACTTAAGGCAAAACTTGGCACTGGGAATGTAAGGAGAGGTAAGCACACATGTGCACCTGTTTTCTATAAACAGGTCAGCAAAGCCTCCAGTGGATGGCGTGACAAATGGGAGGTGATGAAAATAGGATGGAACAAAGTTCTCTTTGTGTTCACCTGCAGAGGGTTACTTCTGAAAGGTACAGTTTTTTAAGTGTTTTTTATTTATTTATTTATTTGATAATGTCTTAGAGGGGGCTGTTTTTAGAGCAGATATGCCTCAATGAAAGAGTTGGAGGTTCAATTCCATCAGTGTGCAATCATATTAACAAAGTGTCCCTGGGCAGACCACTGAAGCCCTAATWACCTCTGATGTTGTCATGTATGAATGCAATCTGAAGCACTGATTAGATTCTACAGAAACAGTCGGTTTGGTCTTAGCTTTGCTCAGACTAGCCGTTAGCCTGTCTGGTCTGAATTATTTTCTTCAATTTGAGTTGTTTTTTTCTACAAAAAGATGTCAACAAAGAGATATTAATAATCATAACGTTTTTCAAATTGTAAAATCTCAAAACCCTTTTAGACACAGTTTATAAAAGCTGCATAGACAATAACAGGCCATAGGTGTATAATTTTTCCTACAAAAGTTAGGTAGGTGCTTTGTTTAAAAAGAAAAATCAGTTTGACTTCTTTTCCTCCTTCTTCCAGGACCAGCTCTCACTGTCAGCTTCAATTCATTTACTTGTGTTTATTGAGATTTAAGTGAGAAAGGAATCAGATTAGTAGGTCCAACAAGGCCTGGACGGCTCAGAGAGGAGGGAGCGGACTGCCTGTAGACAAGCGCTCAGCTCTGTGGTGATGGCTGCGTGGTTCAAAAAGGTCTTTTCATTAAAGTGCAGATATGATAAGACCAGCAGGGTTGAAGCTGACACAAGACTGAAGATGGTGCTTTTTTTTCCTGTTATCCCAGACAGCAGAACAAAATGACACCCAATCATGAAAAAAATCATTGTGTGTGCGTGCGTGCGTGCGTGCGTGCGTGCGTGTGTGTGTGTCTGTGTGTGTGTGTGTGTGAGTGTGAATCATAATAAGAGCTGCTGTGCTGAACTATGTGTGTTCAGTGTGAATGCAGATGGAACAAATTAGTTTTGCTTTTTACCTTTCTTAAAAAAGAAATGTATGTTACAAAAAACAGCTTAATAGAATTTATTACTTTAAAAGAAACAATACCGTCTGTTTAATTTATGAAGCAGTTTCTTTTACATCCAGTCCATTGATCCAGAGGTTGAGGTTTCTCACTTAAATGAAACTTTTGCTCTTTCTTATTGAAAGGTAACACCATGGTAAGCATTTCTTAAAACCTAATTAGCCTAAAACCTGATTTTGTTTTTGTCTTTCTTGATTAATGCAAACTCATTTGAAACAATAACCAGAACTGYTTGTAATTTAGACCTAAAAATATAGACTAGAATTTGCTATCCATGAGCTCCAGGTTTTCTTTTTCTTTTTTACTTTTAGAGAATAATGTCATCTTTTGTACAAGAAGAAGAATAAATCATCAATTGTTTACACAAACAATTTGCAAAGGTTGCTTGCAGACTAATGGCTCCCATTATCTCGAGGCTGTTTCTCTGTTTGTGGTAGATTAAGTCTGAGGGGGTGTTAATCAGAAGCTGTGTTTGTTTTATGCTGATCTGTGCAGTTTGTACATTTCACTTGCTGCTCACTTGATTGATGAGTCTCCATAATAAAATATAGGAGTATAGCTTTTTATGGCTACCTTGAATACAACTATGGATAAGATCCTTATACAAACAGTTAGGAAAAACAGACTGACATGTTCTGAATGCCTTATAGCTTTAGTTTTCTAGGTTTAAAGGAATAACTTTAGCTATAGCTGAATCATCTTGTATGCTTTCAAGTGAAACAAGCTGAAGTAATAAGTCAGACACGTGTTTTTTCATTTTATAAAAAATGACTCAAATTCATTTTTTGTTCTACTGGAAGGTGTCAAAGTCAATTTCATGTCAAATTGGCATAATGTACATACACAGGATTGAAACAATGTTACTTTCTCACATCCCTGGTGCAATAAACATCAGACAAGAAGACAAAAACAAACAAAAAAATAAATAAAAGTAGACAGTTGGTAAAACATTAATCATAGAATCTTGGTTGTTATAATGTATAAAAACATAAAGATTTGCATGCACAGATATATCTTTCAGCAATATCAAAATTTAAAGAATAAGCTACTAGCAAAATAATAATAATAATAATAATAATAATAATAATAATAATAATAATAATAATAATAATAATAATAATAATAATAATAAAAAACTGGAAACTTAAAAATATAATTGTCGTGTGGTTGCAGTCTTCTGCTAGTAGGAGTTGCTGCAACCCTCCCACCTCTGTGGCGTCTGCGGGGAAGAGTTAACATCTTACCTGTTGTAGATTGTTCTTTAAAAGGCCATTGTTTGATTTGTTCAGTCAGGTTTATTTTTAATGTTTCAAGACAGTTTTTACAAACGGAATTTTTTAAATCTTATCATCAATTTTAATTTTGTATTGCACCGCCATTTACATAGAATTAAATGGTTGTTTGCAGGTGCAGTTAGCAGCAACAGCTAGCTGTGGCACTTCCAGTGTACTTCCAGCAAAAATAGTGTAATATTTCTTCCAGAATAACTGTGTACAGGTTCATGAAACACTGTTTTCGTGAACTGCTATGAGATCGAAAGTCTGGAGTTGTTTTGAGATGACAAAATTTGTTTTGAGAGAAGGGACTTCTTGAACATTAATGCTAATCTTCAAATGCTGCTTTGATCGGACTCGTCAACTCCGGTCAAACTTTTTCTTGTCACAGAACATAAAATCGTCTGCGTGCTGCTTTATCTTTACATTAGCTGCCACAGAAGGTAAGMGTTTTTTCAAACAAACCCCGCTGTCTGGAGAAATGATCGGATACACACTGCCTTTGAAACACTGAGGGTAAGAAACACTGTTTTCACTTTTGTTGAGGTGAATGAGAGGAGCCAGCCGAGGGGAGCTCTGGATCAAATCATGCTTTTATTCATACAATTGAAAAGGATGAAGTTGATTATAAATCCAGCTCCACCATGCAGCCTCGGGGCTCTCCTGCCCGTTTGGTGTGAGAGGTGTCTGTTTCTCATCAGCAGACCATGGCAGGATGAATCCTCTCCTTTTATTTGCTTCTTTTTCTCCACTAGATTTTTTTAACCAACAACAGCTGACAATGGAAGCAGGGGGTCCTCTTAACTAAATCTCTCAGAAGGTAGAGCATTATTTTATTTCTTTTTTTAAATTTTTGTCCAGGAGGAGTGTGATGAAGATAAAAACAACCAGATAAAGGCTGCTGACTGCAGGAAGAAGCGAACATGCCAAAACAACCTCTGCGTGCCTCGGTGATTCGTATCTCATTCAACRGGTCTCAGCATCCATCAGCAGTGGAACAAATGCACTTATGGAAAAAAAATGGAGGTTATTTCTTTCAGCAGATGGGTGGAATAGATCTGGATGAAGACAAGATTAGGGTTTTCAGGCCCAAATTTAAATTTCACTTGTATTGTTTTCTTGGCTTAAAACTGTCTTTTATCGAAGTAATACTTGGGGATGTAAAGTAAAGTTAGACACTAATTGTATAGCAGCAGTGTAGCAGGTGGTCCAAACAAACTGGACCTTTATGAGATAAACCTGTTTCTGGGTTATATGTTGTATTGTGWTGTCTGAAAACAGCTACAGCAAACAGCTGTTTTCAGCCAACAAAGCTCTGATAAAATTGTTTTATGTTACCTGAACGGCAACAAGAAGCAAGCCGATGGAAAAACGAGGCCGGTAAAGCTGGTAAACATAGTGGAACAGTTTAAAAGAAACCCTGTTTATGTAGATAAAGGCGTCAAATGCAGAATGAAAGAGGCTTCAACGCTGAGAACAAAAACCATGACGATGAGTTTAACTTTAACAACATGAGCATCAAACAATGCGGAGCAGCTCGCTGCACACTGAAGCTGAACCCGAGCTCAAAATTAGATTTTGACAAAAGGAGTTAGGAGGGAGTTTTCTTAGGACAAATTTTCTCTTATATAATTTCCACTCTTTTTTTAGGCCAAAAGAAAAGGCTTTTTAGCTACCGGTGCCGTCATCAGAAACAAATGGAAATGGGTCAATTACAGTCTGTTTTTGTTGGTTAGAGTTTCATACATGTATGAGGAAAGAGTAAAGTTTCGGCTTTGCTTTCATGTTTAATGGTTTTGCTTTTTATCTGGATTTAAACGTGTTTTCCTGCACAGAGACGACCAACAGAAACTATCTCTGGTTAAATTGTGCACATCTGTATCTCATGTGAAATTCAAAAAGATGATGATGTAAGATTATATCTGAATGCATTTTAATGATAATGTCTGTCTCCTCATAACTAATTTCAGCTTGGCTTGATTGATACTTTTACATGAAAACTTATCAGTTTCATAGGTAACTATTTATAATGATGTGAACACTATGTTATAGTAAAAAAATGAATAAAAGAATAATATGTTCACATTCCAAATTTAATGATAAATTTGTCAGTTTCTGTGACCATTGTAACATAAAATTGGCTTTGTCTGATTATCTGTAATTATATTYTAGAGATCTAAAAATCTGTTTTGAATGGAAATCACTACATTCTGACTGTCCTGAATGGTAATATAAGATATCTGTATTTACATTCTGAACAGTATAAAGAGCAATTTAAAATAGCTTCAGTTTCATTTTGACGAACCAAAATCCCTTTTAAAAATATCTCAAATGGTGTGACTGGATTCGTCATTTGAAGGGTCACACATCTGTAATTACAAGTCAAGATATCTCAGATGTAATTATGAAATTATGTTTTTCAATGTCTGAGTTAAATAAGTCCCCCTGCCGCCACTGAGCTGTCCAAACAGTTGCCTGGAGAAGTTTGGTTGGCAGTGACTGACAATAAATTATCTGTGTTTTTTACGTCACATTGAACATGATCTGAYGTGCTAAAAAGTGTGTTAAAAACAGGAATTTAAGTTGGACTGACCTGATTGCAGACCACTGCAAATGCAAGTAGGCTAAGTTTTAAATGCCTTATAAACTTCATGCCGAAACCTTAAGTAAATCTGGGTTGTTTTAACTAGACAGAATAATTATTCAAAATAAGAGTTATATCCGAACGTCTGAAAATTAATTCAAGATTTCTGAAGTAGAAAAGTTGTTTAGATTTAAGAAATGTTCAAGATTCATTTAGGGATATCTTGTCAAAAATACAATTCTAGATATCTTTAAGTTAGTTTTGTCCAGTCGTTATTTTCTTTCGAGTTAATTTGCACTAGTTGAAACTATGGATTTGATACATTTGACATCTTGAACAATGAGGTAATTTAAAATATCTTTAACTCGAATTACGACTAAATTAAAACAAAAAGCAAGATATTTCAAATTTACTTTATGTTAGGTCTTTCGATTGTTGATGTCTGCTATATGTTTCAGAAATTCAGTAATTTATTCCTAATATCTTGGATTTGAGCATCTATTCAACATAATGTAAATATGATGTATTTTATACTAATAATGTAATTAAAGGTACTTTAATCAACTAATGTGTCTATATAAACCAGTTTCGAATTTCTGGAATGTGTGGTGAAGCAAATTTTATGTTAAAACTGCCTGCCATACAGCTGCCACCTACCTGACTTTAAACACATATCACAAATAGGTACTTTTGTCAACATCATTATAGTCATTGTTCTTTTACAGCAGGTGATACGAGATCTAAATCATCTCACTTGATGAGAACTTCGTCATCATCACCTGCTGTTACACCAAACACAACCTGAACTCCTGTTGGTTGAGGAAACAACTCAGAAGGCCTGTTGACTAAACGACCAGSAGCTCCACAGATTAAGGTTTGACAGGGATGCAGTTTCAAAAATTTTATGAGTAGCTTGAAGCTTTGCTTCATTACAGAGCGGAGGACTTTCCCAGTATCAATTTCACAGATATCATCTTTCTGAGTTTCATATGAGACACAGATGTTGCGCTCTTTTCCCACATTTGAGATGCAGTGTGTTGCATACGAAACACTGGAGCTGGGGATTGTTTGTTTGCTTAGCCTCTGCTCTTCCTGTGGACCGGCAGTAGGCAGTCAGGGTGGACAGTGGCATCGGCCTGCAAGAGTCTCACGGGTGAGAGGAGCTGAGGAATGAAAGGACGAATTTGTTTGGACATCAGCAGACTGCATTCCTGACCTTATTAAATCACACAAAAGAAAAAAAAAAAACTACATATAATAGCTACTTATGACTTTGAACGTAGAAATTTAATAGCCATAGCATGAATGAGACATTTGAAGGACAGGTGAAGTGAGCAACACTGCTTTGTTCTGATGGAAGTGAACAGTTTTAAAGTATGTTTGATTTTGTGACTTTGAAAATAACAAAAACTATGATTTTTATCTACTAATGCTGGTTCAAGTGTCAATGAATTGCCAATAGACTTGTGGGGTTCACCAAAKCAAAACTGAATCAAGTTCAAAGCTTAACGGTGTGGTTCAATTCCACAGAGAGCACAAACTGCTGGAAACCTTAGTGCTAGCCATGATAGAAAGGTGTAAGCACACGGTAAGCACCCTGCAGCTGCAGACAACTTTCTTCTAGCAGCAAGTGGACCATGTAACAATACAGAAGGAGGAATAAAATGTTAGAATGAAACGTTTTTCCTGATGTATGGTTGTTTATTGAACGGTACGGTGGTGCAGTGATTAGAGCTATCTCTCAACCAGAACGTTGCTGGTTCGCCTCCTGGCCTGTTCCCACAGACCAAAGACATGCATGTTAGGCTATGTGTCAACTCTAAACTGTCCTGAGGTGTGACTGAGRGAGTGATTGTTTGTCTCTTTTGTCTCTAAATGTCCCAGTGATGAACTTGATGAATTGTTCAGGATATCCCCTCTTGACTGCTGGAGTTCAGCTCCAGCTCCCTGCAGGGCAGAAAGGAGAGGCAAGTAAAGAAAATGGAATGATGTTTACTTCATAATGAGTGGACAAGCACGTTTACCCAGGGACGAGATTAAAGAGGGAAACTGGCAGAAGCAGTCCAATCCTTCGTTGCAAATGTTGGATTCTGTCATCCATGTGAATGTTGTTGTTGTTGTTGTTTACAGGCATCATGAGGCCAAATACAAACACTCCATGGCAATGTTGCAAAGGCTGAAGGAAAGCTTTTGCCATTAGTCACCGCTGTGGTGGAAACATTTTTTGGTGACAAAGTCCATCATTTAATGATTATGTAAATAACTCTGGTATGTACTGATAACATATAAGTATAGGGACTGAGCATTGCCAAATGTAATTTATAACACAGCTGCCGAAACTTTTCATCTTGATGGTTTTCTGTAAAACAAAACATTTTGGTGTTTGTGGTAGGAAACACAGATCACGCTGGACTTCTGTCAGCCAAACGTTCATTCAGCTCTCTGAGAGTCAGGACTAATGAAGATCTAAGGCATCAAAGCTGAATAACCATTTGGTGGTAATCCCTACAAACATGACCAACCCAACAGGAAAATGTTTCGAGTTTATCAGGAACAGAAATGATGCTGACTTTTGCTTTGTTCCTCCACTCCTTTAAAAAGACATCCAGCCATGTAAACTGTGCAGAGGACAGTTAAAAACAGGGGGTCTCTCCAGACATGACCAGAAGACATCTGATTAAACTTTAGTGGATCCTCTTCATAAAAACACATGCATTATAAAAGATGCAGCTTCACTCTAATTATGATGCTGTGCTTATAGTGACAATTTCTTGTTTCCTTTTGTGTTCTTTGTGGTGCATTTTTGAATTTCAGATCCATYATCTGATTTTGTCCTGTTCAGGGTCATGCAGGCTGATGCCCATCCCAGCTGACATTTGGACGGACAGATCCCTCCCTCATCAAAGCTTTGCGGTATCACTGCAGCACCGACTAATTTACTTTTCATCACTTCAAGCTGTGTATATWCAAAAGAATCCATGCTAAATCGTTTCAATGTTCACATTCAATCATAAAACGTGAACTTTGCTTGTTATTTTTTCCAATTTTGACTGTGACAAAAGTAAATTCAGTTTAAGAGAATATTGGCAGGGATATCTTTTCACCGCAGTGTGGTTCTGATTAACYGAGGGACTCTGGGCTGCTGTTTAGTGTCCAGATTAGTTTGTGTGGATCTATAGGGGCAGCAATGGAAAAAAAGGGATTATAATTGTTTAGTTTATGAAATATCCACCCTCCCACCCCCCAGCTGTGTGAAACTCAGCAAAATGCAGAAGACCATGAACTAAAAATACTTTATGAATCTGTTTATCGTGGAGGGATTGCATGCTAATTGAAGGAGATTGCATAAATCGAAGAGGGGGGCTTTTTCCTTTGATCTGACTAACAATGTTAGCGCAAGCAGGGCACGGCATCTGAACATTGTGTCCAAGAAAGAAGTGAGGAAACACGGTTGTTTATTTAAATTTCATAACAAATCTCTTTTTTTAATGCAAAACTAGAACAGACAAGAAATATTTCATTACTTTCCCAAATTTTTTCCCTTTGTTTTTATACAAAAGGCATGTGGGATAAAAGAGCAGCAAATGCATTCATTCCTCTGCAGCATCGCTAACACGTGAAATGCTTTCARCTTAAATTAAAACTCAGTGAGTCAGAACTCTTTAGTACAGTGTGGCAATGTCTTTCATGTTAAATACGAAACTTCTTAGAATTTATACTAACTTCTAAAGTACGATGGAGTATTAGGGCTACACTATTACATTTTGTTATTATGATTTTAATGTTCTCATAATATTCTGACTTTATTCTTGTAATGTTACAACTTTAATGTTGCAAATTTATGACTTTATTCTCATAATAAAAAAAAATAAATCTTGTTGTGTGGCTCTAATTCTCAGATTGAATTTAAAAAATGTGAATGCTGAAAGGTTTAAAGCTGAGTTTTAAAGTTAAAAAAGCAGAACACTAGCTAAACAAAACAGAACAATAACGGAAAGAAGCAAAACTCTAGATTAAAGCTAAAAGAAGCAACATATTTTGGCTACAAGTTACAAAAAGCTAACACTTGCTAAGTAAAGAGAACACATTGGCTATRAGCTAAAAGGAACAAATTGCCAACTAGAAGGAGGAAATTCTGACTAAAAGTTGAAAATACCTGAGTAACAGTATAGGCTAGCTAAGAGCTAAAAWATTCTGAAAGACTTAAAATTGAGTTTTTATAGTAAAACACCAGCTTAAAGAGACAGAGCACTAACTAAAACCAGCAAAGCACAAAGTAAAAGTAGGAAAATAAATGCTTGATAAAAATATCAAAACCCCAGCTAAAATGAGCAAAAAGCTAACTGATAGTTAAAAGTAGCAAATAGGTAAGAAAATCAACATTTTTGAAGATATAAGTTTTAAAAACCAAATGTTAAAGTATTTCTTGTCTGAATGAACTGAATGTTTTGATAAAAAGCAAACTAAAATATCACAAAATGTGCAGAAGTTAGATTAGAAATATAAGCTGGGAATTAATTAATTTAAGTGGATGTATCTTATGTTTATGAGCAGTCACTTGGTCTGTCTCCACACAGAGATTATCGCTTTTTCAAGCATCAGAAACGTTTTTTTTTTCAGTTTTCATTGCAGGAGAGACTTTTTGTTTTCAAATATTTTTGTTGGATTTAAAAGCTGCTGTTCTTTATCATCCTTACCRAAACTCACTTAATTTTAGTCGTGTGATTTAAGTTGCTGTCATGCTTTAGGATTTCTGTTTTCTTTGGCTTCTGCAGACTAGGAGTCATTTGAACGGTCACTGTTCAGGAATTCACGATGCCCTCTGTAAAAGTCATCTCTGCATAGCTGCACTCATGCAGCCATGTTTTCATCACGCTGCCACACTAATCTTTCACCACCAACAACTCCCGTTTACCGAGGCCCATCTAAGCCAAACACGTAGCACCACCATGAACTTAGACTTCTTTTCAATGCTCCTAACAAGCAATTTTTAATGTTATTAATGCTAAATATCAAATTTCTTGTCATTTGATTTCTTTTTATAGAACCAAAGTTGTGTCAGAAACCTTGGTCTCTGCTGGAAACCCTGGTGCCATGTCTGAGACACTTTGTGCACAAAAGGAAATAGTCTTCTCGTCAACAATTTAGATTCACATCTCGCCCACTTCCTTCACAGTTTCTAAATCATCCTGAGGGGTGTGAGTTTATGGCACAGTGCAATTTTAGATTTTTGGTGCAAAGATGTAACGATAGCAGCTCAGCTTTGTGTTCTCCTTTAAAGGATTACCAGGTTTCTTCTCCTCAGTTTCTCAACATCAACATGCAGACTGTCCACCACATTGCTTCAAACAAAGATCTTTTTCAGCATCGTGTAGTATTTGTAAAACAGACTTGAATAAATTACACCTAAAAGTTACATAACTTATTTACTGTGCATTAAACAAAAACAAGATCATCGAGTTCAAACTGAAAATATATCATTTTTAAAAACTGTTGTGTTTTAAAAAAATACTGAACCTCTGCCCCGCCCCCCCCCACCCTTTCCCTTAACAAGCAGACTTTACTGATCATCTCTCTGGAGATGTGCTGCTGACATCATGTTCTGTGGTGCACCAGGCGTGAGAAACTGCTTTTGCTGACTTTTCCAGGTCTAAAAAAAATGCTTTTCTGACTATTTTTTAAACATTTTTTCTTTCTTTACAAATGTTTTTTGATCGTGTTCCTGAAAACCGTCGGTGGGAAAGTCATGTTGCGACTTGTGCTATCTGTGAAATCAAAGGAAAACATTTGACTTTGTTGTATATTTTCTAAAACAAAAATAAATAATTCAAATAATAAATCAGCTGTGAACCAGTTTTCATCCAAACGGAGCTGATAAATGGACATGTTGTTCGTTGAAGTCAGGAACAGCTGATTTATTCTTGTTTTGTTACCAACTCAAATAAATTAACAGTCATTATTAAGAAATAGGCAACAAATAATTCATATAGTTTGAAACCTTTCGTATCAAAATGTTTCATTCATGAAGGAGAAGCATCCTGTGATTTTAGATTCACAGCTTTCATACTTTTTAAAATATTTAACTTTTTGAATTTTGAAATATTTTCTCAATAAAAACATGACCAAATCTTTTCAATTCTTTCAAAATATTCTCTTTGAAAACAGCTTCATTATACTTTCTCTTTGTCTTTTTATATATTTTTTAGGTTCCTACTTTTGTTTTAGGTTAGCTGTTTGCTAATCTTTTTAGATGTGCTATTTTCTTTGTTTGTGCTTATTTTCTACTTCTTTTATGTTTTAGCCTCTTTTAAATAGCGTTTTACAACTTTTATCTTCTAGCTGCTGTTACAATACATATATTTTAGCTATCTTTAGCTACTTTTGGCTTCTAGATTGTGCTTTGGTCCTGTTATCTTGAATTTTTAACTACTTTTAATTCTCCTGTCCTTTCACTTTTTGTGACTTGTAGCTAGTGTTTTGCTACTTGTTTTAGCCAGAGTTTTGCACCAAATAGATAACGTTTAGTTTGTTTGACTTTTTATCTATAGTTCATTTAGCTTCAGCAGCTGAGTTGAAACTCAGATAACCAGCTTTATCCAGCAAAAATGAGTAAGTCTTTCAGAGCTCAGTGTTCACACTTTTCACAGAAGATGCAGTTTCTCTAGTTTTCCTCATCTCATTTTACTTCATAAATCTGAGGAACTCTGATTCCTTGTGGTTTTATGAGATCTGTTGACAGAAAATTAAAACAAGAGAAAAAAATGACATCATAATGAGTTCTGTTCTGAACAGAAAAAAATCTTATTGGTTTCTATTAAAAGCTGGAAAGCAATGGTGCAAAAACAAGTTCACCTGGTAGAAACTGGATTGCATTGCTTCCCTGTTAGCCATTATGGGATGTATTATACCATCAGTGTTTTCTCCAACAGCCCACAGAAAGCAATAACTGCTTCAGCTCATGATTTGAAGTCTATAGAAATGGTCTGCAATGGTATGCAATTTCAAGTCCAAAAAAGAAGTGTCAAAGAAATAAATTGCTGCATAATTTGCTTTTATCCTCATGAAAGATGTAATGATGGCATGAAACGACTTCAGTTTTAAAAGGATGTTTCACCAAACAGAAACCTCTTTGTCCCAAAATGTGAGCAGTAAATTCAATTTTCCTGTTAAAATTTATGTTACAGAGGCTGCCATTCATCACTGTAGACTTTGTTTTTATCTCATACTTTGATGTGAAATAAGTAGTGTGCCTTAAACTTAAGTAATTATATTACTGTCTTCAGCAGTGTATCTGATGTTTTACAATCCCAATAATAAACTGATTTATTTGTAGTGTCATTAAACACTGACTATCTATGTGTTATTTATAAAATTTTATATTTGTTCCCAAAATAGACCTCTTGAAAGGAATCTAAATGTATGTAGCTTTAATTTACCTGTGAATAACACCAAAAAATGCACAATTGATGAAAACTACATTTATTTTTAAATCCAGTTCATATCTAAAAGTTGGCTTACTAAAATACTTTGAGTGAGCTCAATTTAAATAGGGAACAACATGTTTTTAAAGCTACTTGTGGGAACATTTTAGGAAGAATACAGTTCAAAAGTTGAAGCAAACACATGCAGTCTGACGACGGATGTGAAAGTTGTTGTGCTGTCATCACGTCAGGTCACAAATAGCACACATTCATTGCACGGTGTTTTTACGCACTCTTAGCCTTGGTCTCCTAAAATCCGTTTTAGCTGAGGTCTGATTCTGATTAAAACATCCCATATTGTTCCAGCAGGAAGTGAAAGCTGAAACAAACAAGCATCAGAATGACTTCATGTACACAAAGACCCACCGTGAAATTACAATTATGAAATCTCATTAGCTGGTTTCCACATATTTTGAAGATTTTGAAGCTTTAAACAGACTCATGTTAGATTTTGCAAATATGAAACATTTTCATGTATATTTCTTTCTTTCTTTCTTTCTTTCTTTCTTTCTTTCNCTTTCTTTCTTTCTTTCTTTCTTTCTTTCTTTCTTTCTTTCTTTCTTTCTTTCTTTCTTTCTTTCTTTCTTTCTTTCTTTTGGCTTGAGATGTAAATTGCTATTTTTTTTCAAATGTACAAAAGGGAATATGAAAACTGTATATATTAAAATCAGCTTAGAGTTATGCTCTTTTATTGCTTTTCAGTTGATGATAGTGACAACCATAAAACACATGGTGATTGAAAATGAATACCTGTTATTCTATCATAATTTCAGCTAAACTTAGACGCATGATAAAAGACAGTTTGTTTTCTTGTTTTCAGTCCAGATAGAAATAAAATATAGAGAAACTAGAAATGCAGTGCACTGAGAGCTGAATGACATTGCTTAAGTTTGCTAAAGAAGCTAAAACTGAGTTGTTAATGCTAATATTAGCAAAACACTAGCTAAAAGCTCAAAACAACAAACTACTTTTGCTACTTTGCCACTGCTTTGCTATTTAAATGCATGAATCTGTATGGACACTTACTATTTCAAAAGTAAAAACTGCAAAATGATGGACAAAAATAAAAATAGCAAAAGCTAAAAGTAGCTAAAAGTAGCAAAATGGTAGATAAATGTAAATATATGATCTATTCATGGTAATGATTAATGAAAAGCATCCATTGTTAAATATCATACAGATATAGATTTGTAAATGATAACCTTGATGACCACTTTGAACAAGCTGCTACTTCCACATGACAAACCAGAGAAGTAAAAATAAAAAAACACTCCCCTCCGTCCTGCATGGTAGCGTCAGGTTTTGTTTATTAAATTAAATGAAATAAATATGACTCTCCATCTTGTTTGTCTCTCGTGTTCTTCCCTGTTTACTTTTAATGACCCAAACTACATTTTTCTTAATCCTGTCATGAGAGCTCACAATTTCCAAGGGACAGTAGAGGACTCTTTGCACAGGAAACAACGGAATTCGACTTAATCCCTTAAATCCAAAACGTTTGTGGTTTTTCTCGTTTTTTTATGTTTGCTGTTTGGCAAATATGAAATTCTTTTGCCATGTCAGAAGTTTTGTTTGTTCTTTAAACTAGAGCTGGTATTCATCTTTGTCAAATGGTTGAAGTTTTCTAAGTCAAATATTGTCAACATTTCTTATTCTGTTCAGGTTTTTTTTTAAATATAATTTAATTAGTGTGTTTTTCAGTCTCATACACGTGTTAGCTCACTCCTCAGCACAAAGCTCTGCAAAGAGAAGAACAAAATCTATACAATACTACAAACGAGCGCTCCATCATTTCATCAAAGCTAATGTGATTTTTCAGGCTCCATTCAGGTAAGTTCTAAAAATATCCTATTAATTCCACTAATGGCCTGGTTCTGAGGAGAATTATTAGCTTCAAACTGAGACGTTTCAACAAGAACTTCCTGGATTAATGCGAAGCTTCTTTAAGAATGTCTGAAAATGTCAATGTGTGAATAAAAAGAACGTTTTTAAATATCCATATTTCGTCATGACTTTGGTGTCTTTGGTTCAGTTTTTAGTGTTCTGAAATACCTTTTGTTTCTGTTGGTTCCATTGTGTTTTGAAATAGTTTTATTTGTCTGGTTATGTCACCTGTGTCCACTCAGCTACATCACTGAATGCTGGATGAGTTACACATGTTCAGGTTGAGGTCAGAGCAGAACATCAGACTGGTTCAAAATGAAAAAGGGCAACAGCACAAACAACTCCCCAAAAAAATCTGCGTTTTCGTCAAAAACTGCTGCAATTTGCTGAAGAACCTGAAACCGAGTTGTTAAAGGTAACAGAAGCAAAACATTAGCAAAAAGCTAAAAGCAGCAAAATGCTAGCTAAAAGCAAAAACAATTAGCTAAAATATGAAATGACTGTTAAAAACTAAAAGTAGCGGAGGCTAGATAAAAGCTAAAAAAATACGAAAAAGCTAAAAGCTGCAAATACAGTTTGGTCTTTTGTTGGTATAAAATCAGATGGCTAACACGTGTAAGCAGCCAACAAACGTAGCGAAACCCCTTGACAACATCAGAAAACACAACTAATGCAAATCACTCATGACATCATCACTTTAACCTTGTTCAGACAGATTTATTTGTAGATTCAAAGAATCTGATTGAAGCTGTGGTTCATTGTGAAATCCAACATTACAACATTTAAACAGGAACTCCCAGCTGCTTCCAACATGGCTCAGCACCACCTGCTATAACTTCATGAGCATAAAGAAGATTGAGTTTGACTTCATAACTTATAGTCTAACAACATTTGCTCCACGTAACTTCCCTTCCTGCTGTACCCAATAATGAATAGATCATGGTGGATCTGTAGACTTCACTGGTTTGGTTTATTCTCACTTTCTTTTTTCTGCCACATGCATTTTTGTTCATAAACAAGATATGATCAGAGTTTGCTTTATGTCTTTCAGGGGGATTGATCAATTAAATCAATGCAAAATTTAACCATTTCTCTATTGTTCATAAAATTGAAGGGCCTACTTTTAAATACTATCAAGTCACGCTGTTGCCCACTTAGTAATGGTATTTACAAGAAGCCTCCAACAAATCTATTAAGTGGAAGATCTAATACAAAAGAAACAAATAGACTTGTTATGTGGTTGTATCTCCTTATAAAACCTAAGACCAAATGTAACAGTTCTGCAAAACATTTCTTCAACATTTTGATCTTCCAGATCCCACTTTTCCTCTGAACATTGCCGTGTGTGGGAGTTGTTCTCCCTGTAAATTATACAAAATATGATATCAGATCGAAGGTTTCATAAAAAAACACATAGTCAAAGATAGCAGTTTGCATGCAACACCCCCCACCACACACACACACGCACCACACACACACACACACACACACACACACACACAC
>NW_013952437.1:1950943-1955927 GCF_001266775.1 Austrofundulus limnaeus
TCTCATCACTTCCTCTTCTAAATGCCTTGAAATTGGCCTCTGTCTCTTTAAGAACCACCTTCCACTTCTGTCTCGCTGGGGGGAGGAGGGGGGGGGGCTGCCATGATGCAGTTTACTTGGCATCTGAAAATACATTTCCTCAAAGGTATTTTTAATCTGAAAAGAGCTTCACTGAGTGAGAAGTAGTGGAGCTCAGCAGACAGTTTCAGTTTCACTTTCAGTTTCACCCGCCTGCTGGAGTCATGGGCGGCGTGTGGAGAGTGGGGAGAGGGTGCGCTCCGCCATGAGGAAGTTCGGCTTAAAGACACATCCCAGGGGTGTTTCTGGTCCCCACCTGTCGTTTTGCTCCTCAGCATGGCTGCCTAAAAATGCTGCAGGATTTCTCAAACATGCATGAATGAGTCAGAGCAAGGCTTTGGGCATGTTTTTTATGAGAGTATAACATTATAACATGATATAAAACTCAAAAAAGTTGATTTTACACAATATTGCCCCTTTAAAGGTTTTTGTGACTCTTTAGAAACAAATGATTAAAGAGGAATTTGTTCAGCTGAAGTTGCAAAAAAACAATGAATTGTATTTACCGTTCTTTAATCAGGCAAGTCCCATTGAGATCTCAGATCTGTTTTTCAAGGGAGGACTGGGCCTGAAGGCAACCTATTGTGCATGTTTTCATCAAGAAGGCACACCAGTGCCTCTTCTTCATGAGGACCCTGAGGAAGAACCACCTGTCCTCAGAGGTCATTACAAACTTCTACCGCTGCACCATCGAGAGCATCCTCACCAACTGCATTACAGTTTGGTATGGGAACTGCTCTGTCTCTGACCGGAAGGCGCTGCAGAGGGTGGTGAAAACTGCCCAGCACATCGCCGGGGCACCGCTCCCTGCCATCAAGGACATCTACAGGAAGAGGTGTCTGAAAAGGGCTGGTAAAATCACCAAGGACTTTACCCACCCCGCACACACACTCTTCTCCCTCCTGCCCTCTGGGAGGCGTTACAGAAGCCTACGGACCAGAACCACCAGGCATCGGAACAGCTTCTTTCCTACAGCTGTCACGCTCATGAACGCCTCCTGACACAACTATAAGGACTGTACCCCACCTACCCCGTCCCCCCATAAAACAAAAACATACGGACTGTCCTCACACTAACACATACTCTGTATATAATCTGTATATAATCTGTATATAATCTGTATATAATCTGGAAATCTTATTTGCCATTAACTATCTTGCATTGTAAATCTACTAATACATATACAATTCATTCCTGACATTCTGTATAATCCGCATAATCTGTATATGTGCACATAGTGCCCATATTTTTTTTATTTATATTATATTGTTTTTATACTGAACATTTAATTTTTATAACAACATTTGCACACCTGTAAATATACCCTGTATAGCACTTCTGGATAGATGCAAACTACATTTCGTTGCTTGTACTTGTGACGGTGCAATGACAATAAAGTTGAATTCTATTCTATGTTTTGGGGGCAGAGAACCCAGAGAAAACCCACACAAGCATGAGGAGAACATGCAAAATCCACACAGAAAGACCCCCAGGTCCAAACTGGGGATTGAACCTAGGACTTTCCTGCTGTGAGGCGTTGGTGCTAACCACTGAGCCGTTGTGCTCATCACCATTGTTGAAACTCCAAAAATCCAAACACTTAAAGTATTTTGTTAATCAAATTCCCTCAATTTTCATTAATTATTAGGAATGATGAGTTTTTTTAAAATACATAAGTACTGTTTGTTGTAAAAACTGATAAAGACCCTGAACAAGAATATTATTTTTTAAGGATCTGAGTTCACTGCTTACTTTGACTTAGCAGGAAAAAAACATTAAGGCTTTTCTGATTTGCATGAGATGCCACTATTAAATAAAGACAAAAATCCATAAGCATATTGTTACAATACTGTATATACCTTTTAGACTGTAACCCCAGGATAAAGGTTCTTCACTTTTTAAAGTGTAATTATGTTGTTTTGTGCAAAGCTGCCTACAGGTGAGGTTTTGTTTCATCATTTTCACACCGACCTCTCGTTAGTCACGATGATTTAAGTCTGGGTTTCTGAGCCCATCCACCGACACACACACATGCTTCAGGTTATAGGAACAAGAGTGTGACGGCTACTTTCTGTCAAACCAGCTGTGCCAACACCCTGGTTTGTTCTGCTATAATGTTCTGACACTCATGTTCTTACAGCAGGTCCACTCTCTCATCGCCACATCAAACATCTGAATGAGGTGTGGATGTTTTTACGTGCCTCACGAGCGCCTAAACTACGTGTCAGACAGCGGGTTTATGTGGCTGGGGTTGTAACATGGCAATCTTTTTTTCTGACAGTATTTATACAAGTGCTTACAGTCTGTACACTTGGTTTCAAATTTGTGCAACAAGGTTTTCTGAACATATATCGTCTTTTATATTGAACAGATGGAAATGAATTCATGTGATAAAAATGCAGTCAGAATTTCATTATTTCTTCTGTAATAATTCAGCTTTACTCTTTTTATCCAGTTCACAGACTTCTAATTTCTTAAATCCTATGAATCTTTTTAATCTCGCTCAACCTGCCCTCTCTAAAGTCACCCCTTAGATCTGGTTTTCTCATCTAATTTAGCTTTAAACTCTTTTAAAATATTGAACACACGGGTCACCAACCATAAAGCTTCTGTTTTTAGAAGGTGTTTTGATCAGTTTGTTTCTACAGCCTGCACTAAGAGAGACGCTCACTTTCAAACCACTGGCTCTGCAGTCAAATCCTGCAACGCCTTTAATTCAGCATCTCTAAATCCTATTAAAGCAGCCCYCTGACCAGAATTGAATTCATTTAATGATTATTGCCTTTCCATTCTTGACCAAACTGCTGCATTTAAAACCAGCAAACAAAAACAGACAACTCCCTTCAGCTCACTTCTCGTGTATTTTTGGTTGCAACCAAAACTGTCTTTGTTTTATTTGTTTTGTTTTTTCCTCTGTAAAATTAAATTGTTTTAGGACATCTTGTCACAGTTGTCCTTTTGTCTGTTTATTAAAGTTTGTTATGTTTCTTCTCCGGCCATCTTCACGTCTGTGAGTTAAAGTAATCACTTGCTGCACAAACATGGAGGCAGCCTGTTAATGCCTGGGGCTGGATGTAATACGAACCAAGACAGTTCCTGTTGGAATCTGTTTACGTTCATGTACATCTGAACTGACCGTCGAAAGAAAAGAAAATCCAATCAAAAATAAAGTGGATAGTTTAATAGCAACTAGCACTCCCTGAAGGAATGCATACCACAGTATGAAGTTATACAGTGTTGGTATAATCTTGAAAATAATAGGATGGGAGATCTTGCACGACCTRTTTGTGTTGGCTAGGGCTGATTAGCTGTTGCAGTCACCATGAATTAAGTTTATCAACTGAGCATTTTGATGATTTTTTTTTTACAATTTCCTTACAGTTGGTGGGTTCTTGAGCATTTTGGTGAAAGATAGTTGACTCCACCAGTCAAACATTCGACAAAGAATTTGCATAATAAATAGAGCTTGAAGGTTGTGTTGCAGATGACTCTCGGCTACCACCAGACCAAATTTTAGCTCATCATCTATAAAACTGATGGTTTTATGGATGATTAGCTGTAGCGGTCATCTTGAAATGGGTTGACTCTGAAAGTTAACAGCTGGAGATGTGTGTTTTTTTTTGAAAGCTTCATTAAAAATATCTTTTGATTGAAGAAATATTTTGCTTACAAGACAGATGCTCACCTACGCAAACAGGAAAACATATTATTAGCCACCATGAATCAGTGCGGTCTTCTCAAAATGTAATATAAAAACTCAGGTTAACTTTCAGGCACTTCACTTTGGACAGTTTTGTACGTTTTTAACAAACCATCACTCATTTTCTATGACACTTTGTCACAACAGCTTTGTTGTTTTTAATTCTCACATAAGTTTGACAGAGATAGAGAAATACAGTCTCATCATATTTTGTTCCTCCTGGCAGCCCTTTTATCCCTTCTTTCTAGTTTCTGGAAATCATTCTGTTGACTCAGATTAAAAAAAAACAATAATGAGACTTGCATCATTAAAATTTAAAAGACAAATTGTCTGGGGTGGGGGGGGGTCTGTCTTGAAGCTGCTTTCTCTCATGCACAAATGATTACAGACAGGACAAAGCTTCTGATTAATGTTGAATGTCTTAACAAGAGGAGGCAGGTTCAGAACAGAACTGAATTCATCTAAACCTTTCTCAATTAAAACTTCTTTTAGCTTTGAATATTGTTACATGTCATCATATCTGAACTGAAATAGTGCTCATTTAACTTGTTTATGAACAGTTTTTGTTTGAGAAAAGTTGCTTTAAATCTACAAAGCAGGCTCTGATTGGGTTTAGTTTGTGAGCAGAACCGTGCGGATCAGTGAGAACGCATCACAGGAGGTCAAACAGCTAACAATACATTGTGTGTTAAACGTTTCACCACAACGATGCCCTCAGATGTTTTTGGATGAATTTTTTAAAAGCAGCATTTTTTTTTTTTGCTCGGCCCACTAAGGGCCAGCCTGAGGCATAAACAAACTAAGTGGTTGCTTGGGGTCATGAAGTCATTAGGATTTAATACGCCTGACTGGAAAATGGCTTCTTACAGGATTTGACAGCAGTTTACTTTGACGCAGCTCCTCTACAGCAGAGATCAGGGCGTTATAGAGGGGATTTAACACTAAACAGAAAGGAGTTTGAATCTTTCTCATAAGAACATGTGGGGGGGGGGGGGGTGTTACAGACTGTCTGGAGAAAGGAGACAAATCAAGATGCATCACAAAGAATTCTGTTTAAAAGAGGTCGTGTCAATTGCATCTCAAGGTCACGACACCTGCTCACATTAGGAGAAAAATAATTGGCAGAAAATCTGTTTTTTCGTCTTGCAGCTTGAGTTATTACTTTGGAATTTTACCTATTTTGTAATGACAAAACTATCAATAGCG
>NW_013952437.1:1956594-1972387 GCF_001266775.1 Austrofundulus limnaeus
ATATTATATTATATTATATTATATTCATTTCCCACCACTTCTACAGGAATTTGAGGAATTCACAACTCAGAAAAACAAAAATATCAACACCTGTGAGCCATGTGCTGGAAAACACAAATCTTTGATCAATTCTGCTTCTATTCATTGTTTTTATGATGTGCTTTTTTGTGGGAAAAATATATATTAATTTAGGTGGGTGAATCTTTGAATTAATACAACTATTATTCTTTTAATAACCAAGACATTTAAAATAGACATTTTCCTTTATTTTTTTAGCCACTTCAGTATAGTTTCTTCATCATCAATGACTTTTTTTAATATTCCTTTATCTTTTTAAAGAGGGGAAATTCCTGAGAGGTCTGGAAACAGCTGCCCTTTTATTGCAGGGATAAATCTGAGGCATTTACATTCTTCCACCTGCAGAAAAGCATTGAATGTGCAGATTTTAATTATGAATGCACATGCTGGTTTGGTCCATGCAAAATCAAATCTGTCATATAACGTCGCTGTTGCAATCATAAAAATGTATTTATTGACAAAACATATCCCTTGAATCGAGCACTGATAGCAATAAACTTTAAAACCTCCAACAAATTAAAAAACCATAAGTAGTTACATTTAAAAACATGACAACTTTGGAGATGAATTGTTGTAATCTGTTGAAGTTTCTTTTTCCACTGCTCAGATTTTGTGGTAAAACTGTTTGTGTCTCAGCAGGTGAGAAACACAAACATTATGTTGGGCAACAAACACTGACTCCTGTTAAAAGGTGGTGGGGGGACCTATTTGTTTCCCTGCCACTCTGTGTGGTCAGATTGTATCTGACACACACACACACACACACACACACACACACACACACACACACACAAGCGCACACATGGTGAACGTGTGAGGTCCGGTTGTGAAAAACTGAACAATGGAGCACCTGCAAGTGTTCAGTTGTACAACAAGCTGGAGGAAACAGTTGTTTGTTCACACATTTGTGCTGCTCAGCGCAAACAATCAGAAAAGACCCTATTTGGGCTCAAAAAATTAATGAAATTAGAGAAAAAAATCCAATTTAAGTAGAATTTTTTACAACAAATCTGTGTTATATAACTTTAACATAAATAGGAAACTTGAAACTTATAGTATTGTTCGTTGTGGCTAAACTTTGGATATTGAAACAAACAAATCAACTTGTACTGATTTAAAATTAGATTTGTTTTTAAATTGGATTGAACTTAACAGCTAAATGATACAAGTTAAAATTGACCATAGTTATTCATTTAAAATTATGCAAAAATAAACATAATTTGACTTTTTTTTCTTTGTTTAGAGTTCACAGGTACAGATGTTAAGAATTTACCTGATTTTCGTGAGGTTTTTAAAACCATTGATTTGACAAACTAGAAAGGTAAACAGTGGCTGAAATGTCCTACCATATTTCTTTGCATTTAGCTGTCAGGTGAATTTAACCCTCCTGCTGCCCTTGGGTCAAAGTGGTTTTGAGGCCTCAGACAGCAGGACGGTTAATTGAAGCTAATTATCTACAGCCTACCCAAATAAAACAAATTGTTGCAGGATGTCATGAAAATAAATCATATGAAAACAAAAAATATCTCAAAATCATTTCAATAAGAAAGTGATTCTCAATCATACTCAAGTCAAAAGATTTTTTCTTTTTTCTTTTAAATAAACATATTGTATTTGTGTTCAGCTTAGGCAGCCAGTGCTTGAACCCAGCTAAGTTTAAATTTAATGAAAAAAAAAAAAGGAATAACTACTAAACAACAACACCAGTTTTAGGTTTCATTAGGGTGAAATCCATATACTGGACCCTTGTTTTCTTTAGAAATTAGTGGTGTGTAGAGTGTTTTTTTAGGTGACCTCTGCAGCTCAGATAATTCACTGTAAATACAGTTTCTGTGGAAGGTTTAGAGCCAGAAAAACACGGAGGAGATGGTTTTGACGTACATGAAATATGAAGATTTAAACAGGGTCAGAGATAAAGAGGGTTCTGTGAAGTGAGGTCTGTTCCTGCTCAGCGCAGTTTCCTGTCTGCTCCGGTGTATGTGGGGAAGGAGGGGGAGGCGGGAGGGGCAACAGAAACATCAGTGAGGCACGGAGCTTACAGAGCAGACTTCCAGCTGCACGCAGAGACTGAGGAGAGAACTGCGCTCTGACAAAATCCCAGAGTTCAAACTGTTTTTAAGGTGAGCTTCTTCAAAACACAATATCGTCATTTTATCATGTCTTCATTTTTTCAGCTTTAAAAACATTTCAGGGCAATAAGAGTTTAAATTTACGCGTCTTTTTTGTCACCTTATAGACACAACTTCTGCGTGTTACTACAGTTTACCAACAATAACTAGTTTTATTGGAGTAAACAAGCATCTAAATTGCGCAGGGCAGCTAACCCGCCTCAGCTGAGCGCGCTCCTGGATCTGGTGATGTGACAACCCGGCTGCGCCACAGTGGCGCTTTTACGCGCGATGGAGGAGCTTTTACGCGCGCAGGACGCCTGGTCCCAGAACGGTTCGTGGTGCAACGCGAGTCGGGTGAATGAAAGCCACGCGGGGAACGACACGGTGAACCCCCTGAAGCGGAACGAGGAAGTGGCCAAAGTGGAGGTGGCCGTGCTGGTCCTGGTGCTCCTTCTCGCTCTGACGGGCAACCTGTGCGTCCTGTGGGCCATCCACACCACCAAGCACGGCCAGTCCCGCATGTTCTACTTCATGAAGCACCTGAGCATCGCGGACTTGGTGGTCGCGGTCTTTCAGGTCCTGCCTCAGCTCATCTGGGACATCACGTTCCGCTTCTACGGACCCGACTTCCTCTGCAGGCTGGTCAAGTACTTCCAAGTCGTGGGGATGTTCGCGTCCACCTACATGCTGGTCCTGATGTCAGTGGACAGGTGCTTGGCGATCTGCCAGCCGCTGCGCACAGTCCACAAGGGGAAAGACCGGTTCTGCGTGATCGCGTCTTGGATCCTCAGCCTGGTCTTCAGCACCCCGCAGGTCTACATCTTCTCGCTTAGGGAGATGGGGGACGGCGTGTATGACTGCTGGGGGGACTTCGTGGAGCCGTGGGGCGCCAAAGCCTACATCACGTGGATGAGTCTCAGCATTTACATCCTTCCCGTGGCGATTCTGAGCATCTGCTACGGCTTGATATGCTTTAAAATTTGGCAGAACATCAACATGAAAACCAGGAGGGAGCACTTCTTGGCTCTCACCCCGAGGCCGTCCAAGGGCGCGCATCCACTGGCGCGCGTCAGCAGCGTCAGGCTCATCTCCAAAGCCAAAATCCGCACAGTCAAAATGACTTTTGTCGTGGTCCTGGCTTACATTGTGTGCTGGACTCCGTTTTTCTTTGTCCAAATGTGGTCTGCGTGGGATCCTGCTGCACCAAGGGAAGGTAAAGTCACTTTTGTTGCAAAGATTTTGTGAAAAAGAGTAAATGTTCCTGATTAATGGTTGGTGACTTCATTCACCGAAGACCGGCTTGTTCTAAGAGCAGATTTATGATGATGAAAATGTGTTGCTCATCAACTCCTGACAATATTTCAGCACTAATTGTCTCAGTCACACAAAGGCTTTTCTTCCAAGTCACAAAATAACTCTTGAAACGCACGAGCAAGTCTCACCCTCTCCTTTCAGAGCAGCAAAATGGTGTAAAAAGCCAGACTTCCCCAGAGTGAGCATGGATGAATGGGAGTGTCATTTACAGTGGTTATCAGTCCAGAGAAAAACTCCTCAGAGTCACAGGGAATGTAAATGTACCAGAACATCAAAGAGTTATCTCTCTGGTCCAAGTGGTAATTTATAGAATATCCATTTGTTCAGAGGCTCATTTCTGGATAAAGTAGAGACAAGCAGCAAATATTTCATGACTTAAAGTGCAGTATTAAGATTAAGAAATCCCTGAAGTTCTGTTGCAGTTTTTAGACATTGGACACAGGAATGCAGACCAACTCGAGGAGCTTGAATGAGAAGAAAAAAAACATAATAATAACAAAAAGCTGGCAAGGCAGCAAAAACACTAAATTAAACTCAAGAGTGATAAGTGATACAGAGGGGGGAAAACAAGGCATGAAGCTCAAGTTGAGGTGAAGACAAATGTATCAGGGTCACTGAGATTGGAGGCATGTGGCTTAATGACAAAAAGCAGACTGGTGGAAATGGGTGGGGCAGAACTGGGGAGTGAAGGGTGACCATGGAAGAGTACTAAGGTTGACTGGAAAACACAGGGAGGTACAAGAAAGTAATCAAACACAAAGAAAGTACATAATTTCCAGAAAATAAATATAAATTTCAAAACAGTCTGAAAAATACACATCGTGACAAGTTCAGAGGAAATCCTGGGAAAGAGGATGTAACTGAAGGACGATGACTCAGGTCTTTGAAAATATAAAAAAAAATTACACAAATGGGAAGTGAGTTTATAACTCCGTATAGACACAACTACAACACTGTTGTCTCCTAAAGCTCAAAAGCCAAGAAACCAGATCAAATGTTAAAAACCACAACATGTAATATTGGTCATAATGCACTTTACTAGAAAACCATCATCCGTCCAAATACCAAACAATTTACGGTATTTTAGTGATTCTCAGAACCGTTTAGCAGCATGTTTGAGTTTTCAAAAGCCACAAATGTCTTTATGAACATCAACAAAGTCTGTTATTCTTCAAAGTCAAAGCAGTCCCACCTCTAAAACCAAACTGAAGGTGTCCAGCAGCCACGTTAAATCTGTTGTGCTGTATGGTTCAGCGTGTTGGAACACAAACCAAAATGAAACAACCTGGATGTTTTTCACAACAGCTGTCTGGTAGGGTTGTACATCACCAGTTTTATCACAATACAAAATTACATTGATATGTTTGGATGACGATTCGATATTTCTCGATATTACAAAGTTTGTCACAATATGATTTCGATCCAGTTCACGTCTGTGATCGATATAATGCGATTTCATATGGTCATCTAACACAATGACTGTTAGATGGCCATACGATTTCGATTCACATCGAGCATATGATGACGATATAGATCGATATTTTCATTTTACCTCAATATAACTGAATCATGAACCATTCAAATCGATATATCGAGATGGATGTATCGTTACACCCCTACTGTCTGGTAAGGTGGCATATTTATGAATGAAAACTGGCAATCTATATACCAGAAGACCAAGCACAACAGTTTGAGAGTGGAGATAAGACTGGCATCTTAAATGGCTGGACCATGGATTGAGGGTGAACAGTCAGTGTATCCCTATTATGATGGACACCACCTGGTAAAAGGAAACAAAGATTAACATGAAGGGCAGTGACATCAGAGCTGCAGGAGATGAAAGTTACCTGGTGTGAAGCATAACATGTGGCCAGTGACAGAAACATGTGGCAGCTGATAACAACCTCATGTCCCAAAAGAGATGAAAAGGACAAAGAAGGAGAAGGATATTATTAACAGCTAGCATAACTCTGAAAACTCACATTTTTTTCTGCCAGAAATGTTAAAACAAAACCATACCAGCAAACAACATATCAAATCAGAGTTATCTATGCAAAAATCTAATTTCAGAACAGATTATTTCAAGACATCAACATGATGAACTTGTTGTTTGTTTTTCATGCTGCTTCTAATTAGTCTCCCTTAGATTTTATGGCAGAATCCTCAGAAAGAAAGCAGATAAAGCGAGTCTATTAAAGTGAATTGTTTTGGCTAAATAAAACAGTTTTACACAGGGAAAACTATATGAATGTCATTAAGAGAGAAAAAGTATTTCTTGGATAATGATGAGTACTTTTTATGTGCTTACGTTTCTCACAGATTTTTGTACTCAGAATTTATAATATGAAAAATCCCTTCTGCTGATACTTTTTCACAAAGATTGTGCAAAACGTTTTCAAAATTTGAGCAAAACGACTGCAATGCTGTCATTTCTCAACGTAAATTGATCTCTATCTAAAACTCCAGCAAGGGCAATGAAAACAATAGTTGTGGCAATAATAATAATAATAATAATAATAATAATAATAATAATAATAATAATGTTACACACAGGGTGTCCCACTTTTTAAAGTTTGCAGCACATGAAATTGGTTGAAAGCACCACTGTATCCCTCCAGGTCAACCTAAACCTCTTTGTGGTGGTTTTATAGTCTGCAAAAACCTTTGAAGGGTTTTCTAATTGACCCTTTTCTAGCCTCAATTCCTTAAAGCCATTCCACTGTTTTTATTTTTTATATATAGAACATTCTTAAGTCTTGATAATTAACATTTGCATTTAAAGTTTTGGTATTATAATATATTTCTCAAGAGGAAAACTGTTTAAACAATTGGCTGAACTGAAACAATAACCAGTCATTGGTGAGTTTAGGTGGAATGAACATCAAAGTGAAACTGTTGCGTTTCTTTTAAACATGTTTCTTTTCTTTTGTGGGATGGTTAGGGTTCAAATTCTATCAAGGTCATCTTAATTCTTTTGTCTCCATTTATTGGTTGTTTTCTTCACTGTATGAGAAGAAAACTGTAGTTAGGACCAGTGGGTTGTTCAGAACGTCTCCAGGAGACAGAGTGTCTTTGTGGAACACCGTGAACTCCACTTTACCCTCAGTATGGTTCCAGAAAGGAAAATGTATATAAAAACTGCTCCTAAATTAAAAAAAAAAATAAAATAAAAAGTAGAAGTTATCTATATCAGGTGAACCATTTGAAGTTTTAGTAAGTTTAATAATCAAGCTCTAAATCCAACATTTTCACAATGTATGCGTAGATTCTGTGAGATTCCAACATTTTTGACCAGTGTTTAACATTATTTTAGTTTTGATGTATTTTTCACATCTGGCAATGAAACAAAATCTGCCTAATAGACTGCATGCATATAGAAATAATA
Organism: Austrofundulus limnaeus; assembly: GCF_001266775.1. NCBI lineage: Eukaryota > Metazoa > Chordata > Actinopteri > Cyprinodontiformes > Rivulidae > Austrofundulus > Austrofundulus limnaeus. The sequence continues at coordinate 1,963,483 of NW_013952437.1, forward strand.
ATATTTAAACAAAAGAGTTGAAAGTATGGTTTGAAAAAGTACAGCACTGCTGAAGATCTTGAGCTTATTTATGATGATGTCTTCTTTGCAAAAGTAGGCCTCTATTTAAATCCAAGTATAAAAGTATTTATAACTGAGCTGAATGTCCGTTCTTAATTTTGGATTTAATGCAATTTATTTTAAGTAACACTGCTTGGTTAACACTCTTGAATTGTAAGATGCTGTAGGCATCAAATTCTGAAACCCATAAACTTCTCTGAGGATCTGAACGCAGTCAACATGAAAGGTCAGGGTTAGAGTTCAGATCACCTTGTGGTGAGAAGAGACAGAGTTACAGCCCTTTGATCAAACCTTGTAAATAATGTTATAATGTGTTTTATACAACATTTGGATATCTTGTGAGCTGTGATAGCACTCGGTGTGTGGAAGATAGCGCTCAGCTACAGTCACCCCAAARTTAGCWGTCCAGTGCTAACAGATAATATTGAATTTAGTTGCCAAAGTTTTAAGCAAAAATATTGCAAAATGTGTAGCACTCTGAGCATGTGTTGAGGATGTTCCCAGCTACTACCACACCACATTGTAGTTGAAGTTCTGTAAAACTAACTGAGTTAGTATAGCCATGTTTGTGTTAGCTAACGTTTATTAGCTGTGGTGGCCAGCTTGAATCAGGTCAACTCCTAATTGTAATCAGTTGCAACAACATCCAATGGCAATTTTAAGAGTTTTATTAAAATCTGTCCAGTGGTTTATGACATATTTTGCTAAAGGTCCTGACRCTCTATAATGTTTTAGACAACTTATGCCAGCTTATAAAATTAGTTTTTCATCTAAATTACAAAAAAAATTATGATCTATCAATTTGTCAGCATTACAGTATGTACACACCTAAATGAGGCTTCCATTTGATTATTTTAAATTCGTCTTCAAAGATTTCTTTAAAAATTTCAAGTTGGCATAAGTTGTCTAAAACATTGAAGTGTGACAGGGCCTTTAGAGACCTGTTATTGCCAAAGTTTTAAGAAAAAAAACATCTCTTTTAATCTAGCAGTTTATATCTGCTCTTTCTTCCATTTTTCCGGTTAACACATTGAAAGAGGGGAACGTCACAAAAGAATTTAAAGCAAAACARTAAAATGTTTTCATGTGTTCCATTCATGGAGTTTCGATGGAACCTGTGTTGCACGTCTGCGATATCCAGGTCTGGACGGGCTGTTTGACTTTTCTCTTAAACAAACATCTCTTAGAGTTTGGGGCCGTTTGGTTGAAGCTGCACGCAGCAGAGCTCCAAGGACAAAGCAAAGTCCTGAAGGGAGTCAGAGTCGGGCAGGAAAAGGAGAAGCTCGGCACTTGAGGGGAGAAGAAGCGAATAAGCATTAAATCTCCCTCCCTCCTTTAAGGATTTAGAGAGGGGGGGGTCACTTTCAACTGTCTAAACTACTCGGCAGCTGTGAAGGGGAGGAGGAAATAAGGTGTATTTTTTCCACCCGAGACAGCCTCTTTTAAGAACCTATTTGTCATTTTTGAGAATTAATCTGTGTTTACCATCATTAACCTCTGCAGTTTTCATTTATTATAAAATGTTTGAGGACTAGTCTAAAAAAGGCTAGCTGTATCAGCTCTTAAATTTCTAAATGACATTGACTTTAAATCCAAACAAGTGCTGATATAAATTTAAGAAGCTAAAAATATTTCAGGTTTAACTTGACACTGGTGGCCCTCACTTTAAATTCTAGAGTTTGTCTAACGTATAACATCACTGAACACCTCTCTAACTGTGTTATGCTTACAGATTAACACCCTAGCGAGCCAACATAAAACATCTTTCACACACATTTAGCTGCAGACATTAGTTTGACAGCAGAAAATAACCTTGATTGTTCTGTGATCATAAATGAAATAGCCTGTTATTGAAGCTTTACTGATTATTTAATGGTTATGAAGTTGTTTTTGATGCCAAGTCATTTGGTTGTCTTCCAACATGTAGCATCAGGCTTTATGTTCATCAGGGAATAATTTCTGTGAAAACAAAGCTTTGGGCCAACCAGCAGATTAACAACTAGCTCTGAAACATAACACTGTATTTAAGTCCAAAATACATTTACTGGTATGAAAAATAACTTGTTATTTTAAAGAGAGTATTTTGCAAATCACTGTCTCTTCTACATATTTGTTTTATAATTAGAGACCTTTTGAATGAAAAGATAAAGCAAACTTCACGTCTCTTAACATGTTTAATTCCATACTGATGCATCCAGTAGACAGAAACTTTTAAGATAAATGAATAAACTTAATTCAACTTCATTAAATCCCAAATTATTTAGCTTCTGACCCACAAAACAACAGAGGCAGAAACTTGTGACTGGTACAATTAAATTTGAACAAGATTTATTTCAAAAGAAAATAATTTAATCTGAAAGAATTTAAAAAATATTTCAAGTGATACCAGGATGATGAGTTTGAAGAAATGTAAGCATTTTAAATCTGGATGATTTAATAAACAGCATCACTGAGAGACACTTTTTGCATTGACACCAGATTTTACTGGGGTTAGCTTATTTGCCATTCAAGTAAAGCATGAAATACCAGTTTATTTGTTTGGATGTACCTACATAAAAATTGAGTGTGCTTCGGTCAGACCAAAATCTTGCAGCTATCTCACAAATCAGAGCATAAATGGTGAACAGATCTCTGGGTGTTATTCTTGTGCATCATCACTGCAGGCTTCCCAAAAATTAACTCACCATCAAAAGAAAAATGTTATTTTTATGGGGATGGTTCAGCAGGGTCCTGAACCCGAGTTTGGGAACCACTTCTCTGTAGGGATGCTTCTTAGCAGTACTTAGAAACAAACAAATCCCAGTGGACCTGCAGAACAAGCTTCAGAAACAGCAGCTATAAAACATTAAAGATAAACTATGTATATATAAAATCTGTGTTATACAGTCAGTTCAGAGATAGTTTAAGGTTCAAAGGTCAAAATAAGTATTTCAGTTTGTGGGATTGGACACTTGAGATAATTTTTTTAGGTTTATTCCTTTTTACAAACTCCCTGACCTTCGTCTCCTCTCTCCTCAGACATCCCCTTCATCATCTCCATGCTGCTGGCCAGCCTGAACAGCTGCTGTAACCCTTGGATCTACATGTTCTTTGCTGGTCACCTCTTCCAGGACCTGCTGCGGTGCTTCTTTTGCTGCGGCAGACGCTCTCTGGCCGACTCTTCCTGCAGCTGCGACCATCAGTGCAAGCACAAGAGCCCCTCCTCCACTTACGTCATCAAGAACGCCGGCAGCCAGAGGAGCCTATCGCACACGTCCAGCACAGGGGGGCCGGCGCACTGAGCCTTCTAAGCTTCCTGTTGTTGACTTATCCAGAAACCATGCGAACGCTCATACTTCAGGCATTTAATCAACTCCAGCAGAGCTGCGCCTGCCGCAGCACAATGCGTGTTGTCACATACCTTAAATTAGGCCAAACAGAAAATATAAACCTGCTGTCCAGCAAAAAAAGGAAAGCCCTGTGATAACAGAAAGTAAGACAAAGCGCTTTTGTGCTCAAAATGAGGGCACAGCAGGGTGGAAAGGGAAGTTTGAAGCACAGGTACATTATATACCGTGTTAATTTGAGTTTCACGGGACTTGTGACAGTTAACAAAAAGGATTATCAACTTCTATCAACTTCTATCACTGCAGCTGTCAGCTCCAACCAGACCACAGCATGGACTAAATCTTCCTTCAGTAAAAGTTTCATCTTTGCAGCTCTGAATAAACTCCTGTTCTCAGAGAGAAAGATGGAGGAATTACTGTTAAATATAAGTTGAAGCTTGATTGTGTCCATGTCTTCGTGTAAGCTAAAATATTATATATACTGAATGTTCAGCATTAAACGATTCTTCCTTTATCTTTAAATGTAAACAACTGTCARGGTTTTTCAACATGGTTCTGTTCTTTAGTTGGCTCAGAATATAGATAAAGGGAATGTTCTCTCCTGAGCTCCCACTCAATCCTTAAAGGGAACGTAATGTGGAAAGAGATTTAAAGGGATGTACATCTCCTGACATCTTTCATGGCAAAGTTTTAAGTAAATRTCTCATGCGATGTGTTGTCACTTATAAAATTGTTGGGAATGACTCTGAGCCATGACCACGCCAGATTTTAGCCTATTTGCTGTAAAACTGGCCTAGCTGTGCATTTGAAAAAGTTGAACAATGGCAGCAGCAATTTTGAATCAAGTTGTAGATGTAACTCCAATGATTACACTGAAAGAGTGTCAAATCTGCTCACTGGTTGTTAATATATTTTGTTAACAGATAAACATACACAGATTACAGACATGGGTCTTATTGAGTGTCTGTAGTCACGACCAACTCAAACTATAAAAAWTGACTTTTTGTTTGGGTCCTCCAAATAAGTTATTCAATGAGCAAGTCAAAAGTATGGCTTCAGAGTAAAATCATGACTGAACTGACARTGAAGGGTTCACAGGAAAGTACGGTGCAAAAGTCCTGAGCTGTCCCTCATCTTTTAAATCTTTTCTCCTAACAAGCGTTCCTTTTTTGGATTTTTTAAGTAGTTTTATTTCTTTTGGCTTTCAGAAAGTTCTTTGGCTGCTTTTTCAGCCATTTAAAAAATCTTTTGCACAGCACTTTATATGTAGCCTGGTTTAAACCAGACCCTGTCCTTCACTTTGCTTCGTTCAAGGATCTGGACTTGATGCATAGAGAATCGATTTCTTGCAGGAKGCGTGGTCTCTGTTGAAGTTTAAAATGATTGGATCAGTTGGCTGCGACTTATGTCGCTGTGACAGAGGCTAAGCTAAGAAGCTAACCGGAAATCGCGTGTGCTGTAAACAACTGTACTGAGAGGAGAGAAGTACTGAGCCGAATGAGACGACTGTAAATGAGAGCTGCTGCTTTGTCAGACAAATTTATTTTAATTTGGAAGCCTTATCAACACGGGCTGGCTTCATTCACTTCCTCCACTGCCGTATGCTAAACTAACTAGCAGACATTGTGCAGAAAGTCAACGTCGTTCAAAGCTCCTCCTTCTCTTCTCTGATTGGCCCGGCTAAAAATCTGCCAGCRAAATCCATCTCAATGGGAGAAACCCCAGACAGAGCAGAGAAGGGAAACTAGAACTGAGCAGAGCTGCGTAGGAAGGCAAGGGCCAGGCTGCTTTATATGGCAAAAACTAAATTAATAATAATATTTAAAATATCCATTATCTTTTATCCACTTCTTCAGGGTCACTGGTGCCCATATGTGCCAGGGGTGGGGGGCACACAAGTCCATCACAGGGTCACATAAATTAAACTAGAAGAAAATGTAACAGCTGACTGCAATGTCTCAGCCAGTCATTTAATAAATAGATTGTGTTTTGAAGAGGGATCAGTTCAGACAACAGAAATTTAACTCTTTTCTAATAAAACTTCCTGTTTGTTTTGCATTACTGTGAGCTCTTGGACTTGGTACGGTATGCTTTGTCACACAAGAATGGCACATTTCAAGGGTTATRAGTTAATTGCGTAAAATTTGCATCTGCCAAAAAAAGACATTGAGTGGACGTGAGATGCTTGCTCTGTCCCTAAAACCTGTGAAACAATTGGCACTTTATATTTGTGTCATTTTGATGAAAGCATRTCAGATGCACGTTACAACCTTTTAAAAACATCTGAGTGCATTTTACAAGGTTGTATGTTGTGAAACAGATTAAACACTGTTCTCTGCCATGTTTAATTAACTTTTTCCCACATAGCCTTGAGAATGTGTCTTATGGGAACTGTGAAAACTATAAAGAGAGYCAAACATGGATGCAACTTAACAAGAACTTAATTTCCCCTCATTAAAACGTCATTACTTAAAAACATTGGATTATAAACTTACATAACACTGGTTGATATGTGGTTTTCTTTTTTTTTTTTACTGTATTATTATATTCCTTGTTATCCACAAGAGGTGGCTGTAGGATCCTCAGCACCCCTAGTTCCAACAGCCTCGCCTTTATGTGTTTCATCATCATTATTATTTTATCAGCTCTTACGTTTACTTTGTTGGATGTTGACTGTTCAGTTTCACCGTGCACGAGTTAAACTGGAACTCATTGGATGCACATATTCACACATCAGATGCACATTAGTGTGTCTGGTGGGTCACATTGCACTGAAAGTTTGTCTCAAACTTTTATAACTCACAGAAATGTAATGATTTATTATCTTGCATAAATACACACACACAGTACTTATATTGTGTTTTTGTTTTGTCTGTTTAGTCTTGTTCTCTTAATGCACTGGTAGGACCTGTGAAAATGCAAAAAATGTGTTATGTGATCTCTTTGGGAAGTTTATAAAGTTGACAAAACCGTCAGCCTTCTTTATCAAAGTGTGGTGATACACCATTTGAACAGCTACTTTTGTTGACACAAAATAAATAGTGTGATTTGTGAAATATTCACAAAACATTACGACTGAGATACAGAATGTGCTTATGTCCAATTTGTTTTCCCCTTTATGTAGCAATAAAATACATTTACCAGAGGCGTATAAAGTACTTGATATAAGTAAAAGTAAAAATACTTTAAAAGAAAATTACTTTGATAAAATGAATTTCACTCATAATAAAAGCACGTAAGTAAAAGTCAGAAAACTGCTTAGAATAATTGATAAAGTAAATGTACTTTTGCACACATTCGAAGAAATGAARTGTTGAATTTACTCARGTWATATCAACTGGTTCCACAAAACTGAGTTCAGCAAATTGAGCAATTTAGCCAYATTGTTTTAAAGAAAACGTGAAAATTGCCAAAAAAATTGCTCGTAAATTCAACTTGGTTTAGTGGAACCAATTGACATAACTACATGTAACGCTTAAATTTTTTAGAGTGCATAATAAACTCCTTTTATGAATTTAGTCATATTTAAATTTGGAGTGTGTAACAATGTGTTAAATTTTAATGCAAATAATCAAAAGTATAATTTTTGAAGTTTTGAATGTGACTAAAAGAAATGTAAAAGTTACAAGTGAAAAAAACAGATCATCATATAAGGTACTTAAATACTATAAAGAAGTAAATGTACTTTGTTACTATACACCTCCGTTAGTTACAAAAAGTTGAATAAGTTAAGTTGGCAGCAATAAAACCACAACAGTAGCAAAAACATTTAAACACTGAATGGATAGCTAAATGCACAGGAAATTAAAGTAATTCAGAAGATTTTTTTATTTACTTTAAATAAATAATTTTACTACTGAATAATATATTGCATGTAATTGAAATATTTTATTTTTAACGATAATATTAATTATTAATCCACTCAACCAAATTTTTGTATCATTATCACAATTTGTTGATGTTTTCCTTCTTCACAGTACTGAAGTATTTACTGCAATTTAAAACTCTGACATTAAAACGAAAGTAGYATTGCATGTGCTGCACAGGACATCTTCACAAATTAAGAATCTTTTGCTAATCAAACCATTTTTGGGTTGGGTAATTTCATGTTTAAGCATTATTGATAGTACAAGAATACAAAGTAAAACCAAGTATTTTTGAAAGATTCGATGAGTAATACTAAATTATACTGATGAAATGGCTTGAGTGCTGACATTACAATAAGATCCAAGTCCAAGTTAAAAAAGGACTGTATTTTTAATAAAAACATCAAAGAGATTTCAGACTGTGTAATGTTAAATATTGCATCAGAGTAAATTATATAAACATTCAAGAGGACAAGCAGCTTTCTCCGTTAAATGTTAATGAAAGTGGCTTCACTCATGAAAAAAAAAGATTTTGTTTTGATTTAAATACTAAAGAATCAAAAATCAAATCTTGGCTTTGCTCAGTGAGCAGAAGCGTGTTTGTGTCCACGTCCTGAGGAAATGCAGTTGATTCCTGTGTAAACATGTCATTCTTTGGCCAAGTGAATGCTGAAGCCTCTGTAACATTTCCCAGCACTCGTGAACAGAGGAGYCACAAAGGTTTGCAGCACGACGCTCCAGAAGCTCTGCAGCCAGCGAGTAGCGATAAGGACACACTGGATACAGGGACTGACCATCCTGTCATGAAAAGGAAACGCAAAAATTCAGAAGTAAACAAACTTAAATTAAAAGTCCAACTTACTGCTGATAAAAGGTTGTGAATAATCAAGTCTCTGTGGACAGGAGGTTCGGATTTATTTATTCTCTTCAATTCTGTGGTTTTTCAGCAAAATTGCCCCATGAGATCTTTAAAAAAAACAAATAAAAACACCCAAAATTCCCTAAATGTAACTGGGCGTGACCTGAAGTAGCCACATCTATTAACAAAACAGTTTTTCTCTATTTTCTCTTCACTTAAAAAATAAGTCAGTGATGATGAAGAACTAAATAAACTAATAATATTTGGTTTCGTTTTCTACTGAAGTGACACTAAAAAAACAGTTTTGATTTTTGTGACTGCGTGTGTGCTAAGCTATGATATCATATATTTTCTTCACAGTTCTTATCAGTTAGACACATAAATGCTAAGTGTTTGCCAGAAAACAAATAAAAGAAAATAGTTACTGTTTTATTTTATTCTAAAGGCACGTTTATACTCAGTGGCTTTTATCTCTTGTTAAGCAGGATATCCTGACTTTCGTTGTGCTGTTTGATGTATTTTATTTTATGTGATTTCATTTTGTCGAGGTTAATTTAAGTTCCCTTTACTAGTGTTTTACATCATACTCTTTGTAAAGCTTTTGAGCACGAGACGTTAAAGGACACAAAAGTTGTGAGTGATCTTATGAAGAGAGAGGGAAATGTGGCTTTACTGCAGTATCTAAAAAAATAAATATAAACAAAAATCTATTAATGACCTGATGCATCTCAGTAATCCAGGTAAAAAATCAAAAAGAAAAAAAATTGTGTAGGTCTTCTGGACGGGTTCTTCTC
>NW_013952437.1:1973682-1986776 GCF_001266775.1 Austrofundulus limnaeus
GGAAAGCCCAGTCAGGATAACCACACTGCTCCAGGGCCTGTCGTGTGTGTGATTTCTCTTTCTGCCTGGCTCCTGGGTTTGTAGGGACACTGTCTCCTCTGTGGTACAGAGTCCTGATCACTCCTAACTTGTGTTCCAGTGGGTGGTGGGAGTCAAAACGCAAATATTGGTCTGTGTGGTGGGCTTACGATATACGCTAGTTCCCAACTGTCCTCCATCCGAAACCGAGACATCGCAATCCAGGAACGCCAACCTGCCATTTTTTACATCCTCTCGTGTGAACTTAATATATTCATCCACAGAGTTGATGTGATCACTGAACTGTGATCTGTGTTGAAAAATCTGTTAAGTTACTAAATTAACAGTCAAGTTAATAAATAATTATATTGCTTGATTACTAATAAATCTGACATATTTACTTATTGAATATAATAATTAAAATAAGAGAAACAATAATCTTTATACTTAGCTTTTTACTCAACTATTTAAAAAATACAATTGAGCATTCATCATGTTTTATCTGATGTTTTAAAAGAGACATGTTATTAAATCCTTCTTTTTCACATTTAAATTATTATGGTCTATAAAAAGTGAAATTGCAATGATTTGGTCTGAATTCCTCATATTGTAACTCCACAATCCCCTCTTTCACCCATTTTCTTAGGTGTGTCTCAGATCAACTCATTTTAATGCTGTTTCTTTAAATTCAAACGAGGCGCTTCACACACACACAGCTTCCAGAGTGGTTCATTCTGGAGGGGTTCACAACTATAAAGCCCTGCAGAAATGTTTTATTTTCAAATTAATTAAAAGATGCCAGGAACAGAAAACCTGTCCATCCAGCCTTACATGTTTTAGCCAGAGTCTGACACAAAGTCATGAGAATGAAGACAATGAAACTGTAGTTGGTTGAAAAAACGTCATAGAAAATAAAGAAAACTGAACAGGTTGAAAAATATGACTCACACAGAATATAAAGATATCTTTGCAGCAACAAGAGAGACTAGCTTAAACTTTTCTGCACTCCTAGAGATTCAACGTGTACATAACAGCTAAAATATTTGGTTTTGCATGATATGCCCCCTTTAATCAACTTTTTTTTAATTCCTGACATGAGCTCCATCTCCTGTTTTGACTGGTGGCTATATCTGATAATTAAACTAAAGAAGCACAAAGTGGTTACACCATTAGAGCGAGATTTGAACCTACCAAATGTGGAAGCAGCTGAGGATGGCGAAGAGGAGTCCCGAGAGAACAGACATGGGAACTGCAAACAGGACTGAGACTATCCTGTAAACCCAAACCCGGCACACCTCAAACAGGGCGTGGCTCCAGATCCACACTCTGTCTCCACTGCGAGCTGACACCGGCTCAGCTATCACATCCTCAAACATCACCTGGAGACACAAACTAATCAATGCATATATGTCCTGGAGGGGGCTGATGAATCACATTCACTGTGGTGCAATCGGTCACGCATGATAATGTGCTTTATTTACCTCCTAAACTGCAAAAATACATGCATGAAGTAAAGTTTGTTTGAGCTGTTGCATCTGAATGCTGTACCTTGAGGCAGTCGTTAATACCTCTGGGGTCTCGGGCTGTAATCAGAGGTTTGGTGTCACTGATTTCCACCAGTGTGGACGTATGAATGTTTTCCTCCTCGTCCATTGAGGGCTGGGCTTTCCACAGCGTCTGCGGTTCCTCCTCATTCTCAGATTCTTCTGGGTCACTGGAGTCCCCCAAATCAATCTCCACCTCATCAGACTCTTCCCCTTTCCTCATGGAGTCCATTGGAACAGGTGAGGTAAAGAAAATAGAAGAAAAAGAGAAAACAGGAGCAGCAGCGGCACACACCGAGGCCTTTGACCGGACTTCTCCAGCTGGCTGAGCACTGAGGTTATATTAGGAACGTTACAGTGCCCTGCGTGGTATTTGCAGATGGTGCCTCCAGTGAAGATCATTTTTCTGGGCTGTGAAGGACAGAAGGGGAAGGGGAAGACAAAAATACTTTAAACACGATCAGGGCTCTGTTTACACAAATTTGCTGTTGTGGAAATGGAATCATGGAGACACATACAAAACACAGTTGTAAACATCAGCAGAAATCAAATTCACTTTTTTTTTCTTTTTTCTTTACTAAAATAAGTAACTTTGTGTCTATGTTTATTACAAGATGAGTGCTTGAAGTGCGGGAAAACACTGCCCCCATCTGGTATCAGAAGGAAGGAAACCCCACAGCTCCTCTAGATTTGTAGAACACCAGACCTTCTATGGCTGAAATTTTTACATTCAGAATGAACAAGAGGAGCAGATTTGAGCAAATCTTGCAAATGCAAAGATGTAAAAATTTGTAAAAGGTTTTTCTCTGCTTAAATTTTAAACTTTGGATTTTTAGGAAACAATGTTTATGACTTCTTTTTTTTTCACTTATTTTTTATTTGAATAGTTCCTGTGGAAACAATTATTTTCTCTCTAATGGGGATATTATATTATTCCTTAGAAACTAGATTGTTTACATAAAATAGTTATCAAGCATCTGCTGACAACAGTGAGGAACATCTGATCATGTTAACCAGCAGCTGTGGAGGGAAGCAGTTCTAGGGGGAACAGGGGTATCCTCCGCCAGAAAACTTAGTATTTTCTCAAAACGCCGCATTTACCAACCATTTGAAGAGCATTTTATTAATTTCTTGGGATTAATAAAACAACAAAAATTCTGTATTTTATGAAGGTAGGACACTGAAAACTAGACTTAGATCACAGGTGAAACATTCACTATCTTTATTTTTGTTTTCTTTTTACACACTGAGCACCAGCCTTGACTGCATCATATGGTACTCTTATCATGAAATATCCTGTGCACCATAAAACCTCTTGTAGTAATAAAGCAGGCTGAGAAACCCACAGAACAAGTTACCTGCACAAACTGAATAACCAGTTCCACAGATTAAATCAACTGTACTCTGAAAAATGTGTTTTTGTCTACCATTTGTGGCGACCCCTGGATGGCACCCTTAACATTTGCCTACACTGCCTGCTCCACAGGCCATCCTGTTTTTTAGGTGAATGTGAAAATGGGTGTAAGTCTTGTGTTTTTAGTAATATATTACTCCTACGTGCCTGCAGAAGTTTTCTTGATCAGTTGTTAACTGTTGCTGAACATTGGAAAACTTTCAATTGTTGAACACGTGCGCACAATTGCAAGCTGAAAAAAAAAGGTGCAATCAAGTGTTAAATGGGTTATACAAACAGTAAAGATTTCATTGTTGTTGTCCTTTCCCTGCAGCGTACAGGACATTGCTGAAGTGGCCTCAAAAACATCTTCATCGAGTCGACCTTTGGACCCAATCAGTCATCCTCATTGCTGTTAAAGGTCAGCAAAGTTTCCACAGAACTGGACCAAACCAGATCACTCACCCCACTTTCATTTTGTGCAAAATTCACATCCATTAGAAAAAAAGTAACCAAGTTCAGCAAATGACTACTGTATGTTTAACTCTTTTAAAAGAAAATGTTTCTCGCAAAAATTGTTCTTACATTGTGCACTAACTGCATTTGAGAATTTATGTTCACGTCCGAACTTTTTGCACTACAAAACAAGAAAATAAGAAGCAAATTAGATGATTTTTGGTTAAAAATATTGAACAATGCATATATTAGCTGTACAAGAGTAAATAATGGGCTCTTTACTCTGCAATGACCACTGAACTGTCTCCATGGTGAGGATCATTTCTGCCTGAGCTAGGACACGGTGTATTGATGACAGAATTTCCTGCGTGCATGCAGGAGACGATGGCATGCTAATGGATTACACCTCACCAGATGGAGCTTGTTTGTTTCCGGCTGCAAAGGTGAGGTCAGCAGACTGAGTGTGCGTCGTTGAGAACTCAGTAAAGCTTTCTTACTTTAATGATTTCATCAAGAAGGAAACTTTGTTATTCTGCCAAAATTCTGATATTTTATGAAATTAGTGTTTTTTTAAACACAGGTTTTAATTTAAAAAATAATCAAAGAAGAAAATAAAACCTTTGCAAGTAATTTTATGTTCATTTCATCCACTTTCACACCAGCTAAAGCTGAGACTTCCTGCTGCCAACGAGAGCAGCAGCAGCTTATGTGGGACATGTCAGACAGTGTTCCTGCTCAGCACCTGTCAGTCCAGATGTTTTCAGAGCAATAGATCAGACTGAGTGTTCATCATATCATTTATTTAAAATAGTCTATTTTCACAGTTCTGTTCCCATTGCTATAAAAAATAGTTACTGCAAGAATTAGATGAGTTTAATCATGTTGGCACAAGTTATTAAAATAAAAGTCTGCTAATTTTTGAAAACCCATTTAGATCTGGTTGACAGACAAGATTTGAGGCAGTATGTCTCATTGTTTGACATCAAGCTGAATTATTCCTGTTAGTGAAGCCATTTCTGAGTCTCTCTAAGCATCTCATTGTTTTGACGTGCTGAAGTGGGAAAATTAGTTGATTAAAAACTCCGGAGGAACAACCGTCTTCTGTCACTCATTTTTATTTGAAAAGTTTCGCAAAGGTTCAACAAAAAGATAAAGGCACACAAAACTTTAAAGGGATTGCTCATGTCTTTTGAAGTGGGGATCTGTGGAACGGTGATGAAGAATTTTTGTCTTGTAGAAAGTACTTTAAATCTGATTTTCAGAACGAACAAGCCTAAGAGCTGGACCACGTGAAGCCAAGACCAAAGTGAACTGTTGGCATCTTAAAACAACTTTGATTTTTCTGGGTGTGCGTTATTAGTTAAAGGGAATAACAGTAGCAGCTAGTTGTAGCACTTCTGGTGCAGCAGGAATGTGTAAATATTTCTGGTGGAATGACTGAATTTGGATGAACTAGTGAAAAACTGGAGCTGTTTTGGTCGTGGCTCGGCTGTCTGTAGTTGTTAAACATCCCAACGCACACGTTGATCCGGAGTGCTGATGTGTAATCACTTTGTTGGCTCTGAGTGCACCGGACATGAGGAGATGCTGCAGGAGTTCTGATAAGATGCCTGAGTGACTGTTGTGTTAAATGTGCACAATAATCAGCAGCGTAAGATCTGAYAAGATGTTGTGATTCACTCCTTCAAACACTGTTCACACTCTTCTTCCCTTTGAATCTTTGGAAATGACTGCCTCATCATTACTCTAGTGCAACATTCATTTTTCACACACACCACAAAGCAGCTCATTGAATTTAAATGAAAGAATTGGAAGAAGAAAAAAAATGACTCGGGAATTTGGTGATGCATTTGCTGGAGTTCTGTTGTAAAGTGAACCTTTGCAGTGGGGTGCAAAAGTTTGAGCGCCCTTGTTAATTGTCCTGATTTACCTTTATAAATCATTGATTGTTTGGATTAAAAATATCAGTTAAATATATAGGGGACAAGCACAGTGATATTTGAGAAGTAAAATTAAGTTTATGTGAGTTACAGAAAGTGTGCAATAATTGGTTKCACAAAATTAGGCAGGTGCATAAATTGGGGGCACTGTTATTTTATTGATTTCAAAACCTTTAGAACTAATTATTGGAACTCAAATTTGGTTTGGTAAGTTCAGTGACCCTTGACCTCCACACACAGGTGACTCCAATTATGAGAAAGTATATTTAAGGGAGGCAAATGTAAGTTTTTCTCCTCTTTGCGTCTTCTCTGAAGAGTGGCAGCATGGGAGTCTGAAAACAACTTTCAAATGAGCTGAAAACAAAGATTGTTCACCGTCATGGTTTAGGGGAAGGATACAGAAAGCTATCTCAGAGATTTCAGCTTTCAGTCTCCACTGTGAGAAACATTGTGAGCAAATGGAAGACCACAGGCACAGTTCAAGTCAAGGATCAAAGTGGCAGATCAAGTAAAATCTGGAATAAACAGAAGTGAAGGATGTTGAGAACAGTCAGAGTCAACCCACAGACCAGCACCAAACACCTACAATATCATCTTGCTGCTGATGGAGTCACTGTGCATCGTTCAACTATTCAGCACACTTTACACAAGAAGATGCTGTATGGGAGAGTGATGCAGAGGAAGCCTTTTCCCCGCCCACATCACAAACAGAGCTACTTGAGGTATGCTAAAGCACATTTGGACAAGCCAGCTTCATTTTGGAATAAGGTGCTGTGGACTGATGAAACTAAAATAGAGTTATTTGGGCAGAACAAGRATTGTCTTTTCATGATCAAAGCTGGTTGTTCTCAAAATATTTCATTTTCTCATCTGACAAAAGCAACTATTCTACAACTTTAGAAAATACATTCTAAAATATTTTTTTTGTTTAGCAATGTTTTATTATTATTATCATTTACCTCTCACATATGAGATCCAGCTCTGTGCTGCTTATAGTCCTATGTGAACAAATACTCCCATCCCTGCAGAAGAGCTGACCAACTCTGTCAGGATTATCTTTGCACTTTTGGCTGCTTCTCTGATTAACACCCTCCTCACCCGTTCYATGAGTTTGGAAAGATGAACCTCTCTTGGCAGGTTTACAGTGGTTTCTAATAATGAATTTAATGGTGCTCCATGGGATGTTCAGGATTAGGAATGTTTTCATGATCTGTACTTTGTTTCTGACCCATATGGAGTTTCTTGTTGCTGCCGCTTGCTTGGTGGTGGCCCTCACTACTTAAAGGTGTTGCACTGGTGTTAATTGGCTACCAGAACCAATGTACACCCTCTGACACTTAGATCACACATAGACAAATCTTATTTGTTTAATTATTGTGGCTTCAAATGCTAATCATTTCTGTATAAACAAAATTAAAGCAGTGTTCACTGCATGTGGCTGTGAGACAGATGGAAATATCTCTCAGTGGAGTTGGAAACAAACTTCCAGTTAAGTATAGGATTATAAACACTTTCTTGGGTTATTGTGTTGTCCTACTTGTTCTTTCATTGTATTTGCACTGATAACGGCACACTGCTGCCCGGCTGACAGAGCTGCTCAGGTAGCTGCTCTGCAGCACTTACCTGAATCTGTTTGCAACTGCACACCGTAAAACAGCACAATGTTATCATCCGGAGGACAATAAACCAGGCTGTAGTTACTGTTTGTATAAGTTTATTCATGGTGATTTTTTTCTTTTCTCCCCTTTAGATGTCCTTTCGATACATAACATAAATAGTCATTCCTGCACTAACAACACATTATAGCTGTGGTTAYTTTTATGTGATTCAGTGTAAATAGATTTTCACAGATTTTTTGATTATATCTCTGGGTGTTTGTGCAGATTAAGTGTTTTTCATTTGTCAGCTTTTTATCTGCATCACATGGTGTTATCCTTTAATCTGTGAAAGTGGCACATTCTCTCAGAACATCCACCAAAGAGGCTTTAAGACTTCAATGTATCATCAAACAAAGTATTTAATTAATATTTAATCTATTTAACTGATAAAACAATCATTTGTTTCATTAATTTCTAATATAAACATATCTTATATGATGCAGCTGTAAATAAAAACTTACAGCTGTTGAATCCTACACATAAGAATTGCTTCATCTGTTATGAAATGGCATTTTCTCCTTACATAATCCCATGTTWACTGGACTCAGTCTTAATCACAAGCTTTTTAGAAGTAGACTTATGAAGGTTAGGACCCAGACTGTCAGCTGGTCTGCTAAAAGGCTGTTTGTGCTCGTTAGTCTCACCTTTATATTCTGAGTCTTGTCTTCACTTCCCTGTCTGATCATTGTGCTGTTCACAGCCTGTATGTTTGTTGCCTTTTCATGCCTCGTCTCTGTCCATGTTTTCTTTTGTATTTTTGCTGCCACGCTAGCCTTTTTGTTTCATTAAATCAGTTTTGTTCTGCATTCAAGTCCTSGTGTCTGCCTGCATTTTGGGTTCCACACCCATCATAACAGATGTAAATAGTTTAATGAAATTAAACTACACCTGAAAACCAAAAGAAGGTGTTAAGCTGAAAAAAGAACACAAAGATGAATAATAACAAAATTCATCTCTTGATGGTTCATGTGTGATTCATGGTCTAATTGCAAAAAAGATTTTTTTTAGTTTATTGAAGCCAGAAGGAAACAAATGGGGGGGAAATGACCAAAAGTTTTAAGAAGTAGAGTTGATGATTACATTAATTTAACAGATAATTACAAACCAGTTGTTAAAAAGGAAGAGGATTGTTGACATTATTATTTATTCTTGAAAAAAAAAGATTTTCAACAGTTCTAAGTCAAAGTATAAGTAGTTTTTGTTATAGTTTATAAGTAAAACTGTACAAGTAACAATGTGATACACGTACTTGTCGAATTTTAAAAATTATATTTATTGATGGTATAAAAAGAAGAAAAATAACCACACAAATAAAATAAAAATGAACATTTTGGAGGTCTGAAAGCATTTTTAGACCAAACACAAAGACCTCCACATAAACAAAATATGTATAATGTTCTCTGTATTTGTTTCATCCAATTTTAAGATCTAACTAAACTCTTCCGGGACCTGACCTGGTATCCTGAAACCAGTCCGTCCAGTTTGATCCAGAGTACCTCTTGGACTGGGTGTGGCACAGCTGGCGCATGTCTCTAACATGCAGCTGGTCCTGTGGAGGAACTGCAGGAAGTTCTCATGGCCTGAGCCCTCGTGGCTGGAAGCAGCCAGCTCCAGCGGGCGGGCTGAGTAGCAGCGCCGCAGCTTCAGGAGCTCCTCCCTGATCTGTCTGTTGAGGAGCCCGTAGAAGAAAGGATTCATCGCAAAGGAGGAGTAAGCCAGCCAGGTGACGGCTTCCTCCAAGTCATTGGGGATGTGAGGTGTGGCATCTAGTATCAGATGGAGGTGGAAGGCGAAGTAAGGCAGCCAGCAGATTAGAAACTGGCCAACGACGACCGCCAGAGTGAGAGCAGCTTTACTGCCACCGAAAAGAAGGTCACGGGTGACCCTGCGAGGAGTGCTGTGGCTTGTGATGATGGTAATCTGGCTGTTTATGGAGTCAGAGCGATGCTTCGGCTGGTTGGTCGTCCACGATGGCAGAGGCGCGTGCTGCCGGGCTGCATCTCGAGCCACCTTGTACACGTTACAGTAGACCGCCAAAATCACAACAGCCGGAAAACAAAAACAAGTGACGCTGAAGAGCACGGAGAAGATCCGCCTGTGCTTGCAGTGGCTCCAGTGAAGGGAGCAGTGTGAAGCCCTGATGGTGCTCAGGCTGCTGTGGGAGGGCCAACCAAAAACTGTGGAAAAGCCCAGAACGAACGAGGCCACCCACACCATCACCATCACAGCCGCAGTCAGCTTCAGAGTCATCTTCACCTCATAGCGCATGGGGTGGACAATGTAGTAGTAACGCTCCACGCTTATGGCTGTGACCGTGAAGATGGAAGCAGCAACGAGGCTCACGTTGAGGAAAACGTACACCCGGCACCCCAACGTGGTGAACACCACCCGAGCAAAGTAGGGAGAGCTGGACACGATGCCGAGAGGCATGAGCAAGGTGGCACACAGCAGGTCCACGACGCACAGGTGGCACACGAAGGCAAACTTCCTGAGATGAGGAGCCTTGATGACGACCACCATGACAGCAGTGTTGGCCAGGAGTGCCAGAACGTTCAGGGTCACCATGAAAAACATGCCTATCAGGTCTTTGAGGCGGGTTTGCAGGTCAGGAAGGGTGCCCAGTTGTCTGTGGGGTGCGAAGGGCATCGTTGCCCAAGCAGAGTTGCTGCTATTGTGCTCCTCCATTATTCATAATAAAGGTTGCAAAGAACAAACCTGTGTGCCACTCCACTCCATTATGCAGGGATTAATCCAAAACATAAAAACTCTTCATTTCTGTAAAGAGAAGGGAAAGACCATTACAAACAAATATTTGTGTTAAACTGCTTTACTGTAGGACTATTTTTTTTGTTCATTTGAGATCAGTGAAAACTAATTCTGAACGCATCAAATACTAATCTTTAAGTTGATAAGGCTAAAGATGAGATGTTTTTGCATAATCGACAGCTGAGGAGAGTTAAAATCTATTTTTGAAGGGTCATTTGTTTTCATCTCAACAATAGTTTTGTTCTCATCATCATCACATTACTTTGATAATAGCCTTTCCACAGAGCCTCACTGCAATAGATCTGAACTGTCTCCTTAATATAAAAACAAAACTGACTCATTCAAAGATTATTTTGTATTGAGAAAACTGAAAAATAAATATTTGGTTTTTAGAAGAGCAAAGGGAAGTCTGTACAAAAATTTGTGCTGGAAATTAAAAAAAAAGTTACATTTTACAGTTTCAGTTTGCAACGTTTCTTTTGTTGGTGTCAGACTCCATGACTACTATGACATCACAATGATATTGTGAGCCCCACAAACAGAGCCACAGAAGAAATAAATCTGTGCTGTTAATATTTTCATATTGGGGCTTCTCTGATTTTCACATCATTTAATTCAATTCAAATCAATTTTAAAATATTTTTTAACCCCAAAGGGAAATTAACTTCTGATGGATATATATATATATATATATATCCATCAGAAGTTAATTTCCCTTTGGGGTTAAAAAATATTTTAAAATTGATTTGAATTGAATTAAATGATGTGAAAATCAGAGAAGCCCCAATATGAAAATATTAACAGCACAGATTTATTTCTTCTGTGGCTCTGTTTGTGGGGCTCACAATATCATTGTGATGTCATAGTAGTCATGGAGTCTGACACCAACAAAAGAAACGTTGCAAACTGAAACTGTAAAATGTAACTTTTTTTTTAATTTCCAGCACAAATTTTTGTACAGACTTCCCTTTGCTCTTCTAAAAACCAAATATTTATTTTTCAGTTTTCTCAATACAAAATAATCTTTGAATGAGTCAGTTTTGTTTTTATATTAAGGAGACAGTTCAGATCTATTGCAGTGAGGCTCTGTGGAAAGGCTATTATCAAAGTAATGTGATGATGATGAGAACAAAACTATTGTTGAGATGAAAACAAATGACCCTTCAAAAATAGATTTTAACTCTCCTCAGCTGTCGATTATGCAAAAACATCTCATCTTTAGCCTTATCAACTTAAAGATTAGTATTTGATGCGTTCAGAATTAGTTTTCACTGATCTCAAATGAACAAAAAAAATAGTCCTACAGTAAAGCAGTTTAACACAAATATTTGTTTGTAATGGTCTTTCCCTTCTCTTTACAGAAATGAAGAGTTTTTATGTTTTGGATTAATCCCTGCATAATGGAGTGGAGTGGCACACAGGTTTGTTCTTTGCAACCTTTATTATGAATAATGGAGGAGCACAATAGCAGCAACTCTGCTTGGGCAACGATGCCCTTCGCACCCCACAGACAACTGGGCACCCTTCCTGACCTGCAAACCCGCCTCAAAGACCTGATAGGCATGTTTTTCATGGTGACCCTGAACGTTCTGGCACTCCTGGCCAACACTGCTGTCATGGTGGTCGTCATCAAGGCTCCTCATCTCAGGAAGTTTGCCTTCGTGTGCCACCTGTGCGTCGTGGACCTGCTGTGTGCCACCTTGCTCATGCCTCTCGGCATCGTGTCCAGCTCTCCCTACTTTGCTCGGGTGGTGTTCACCACGTTGGGGTGCCGGGTGTACGTTTTCCTCAACGTGAGCCTCGTTGCTGCTTCCATCTTCACGGTCACAGCCATAAGCGTGGAGCGTTACTACTACATTGTCCACCCCATGCGCTATGAGGTGAAGATGACTCTGAAGCTGACTGCGGCTGTGATGGTGATGGTGTGGGTGGCCTCGTTCGTTCTGGGCTTTTCCACAGTTTTTGGTTGGCCCTCCCACAGCAGCCTGAGCACCATCAGGGCTTCACACTGCTCCCTTCACTGGAGCCACTGCAAGCACAGGCGGATCTTCTCCGTGCTCTTCAGCGTCACTTGTTTTTGTTTTCCGGCTGTTGTGATTTTGGCGGTCTACTGTAACGTGTACAAGGTGGCTCGAGATGCAGCCCGGCAGCACGCGCCTCTGCCATCGTGGACGACCAACCAGCCGAAGCATCGCTCTGACTCCATAAACAGCCAGATTACCATCATCACAAGCCACAGCACTCCTCGCAGGGTCACCCGTGACCTTCTTTTCGGTGGCAGTAAAGCTGCTCTCACTCTGGCGGTCGTCGTTGGCCAGTTTCTAATCTGCTGGCTGCCTTACTTCGCCTTCCACCTCCATCTGATACTAGATGCCACACCTCACATCCCCAATGACTTGGAGGAAGCCGTCACCTGGCTGGCTTACTCCTCCTTTGCGATGAATCCTTTCTTCTACGGGCTCCTCAACAGACAGATCAGGGAGGAGCTCCTGAAGCTGCGGCGCTGCTACTCAGCCCGCCCGCTGGAGCTGGCTGCTTCCAGCCACGAGGGCTCAGGCCATGAGAACTTCCTGCAGTTCCTCCACAGGACCAGCTGCATGTTAGAGACATGCGCCAGCTGTGCCACACCCAGTCCAAGAGGTACTCTGGATCAAACTGGACGGACTGGTTTCAGGATACCAGGTCAGGTCCCGGAAGAGTTTAGTTAGATCTTAAAATTGGATGAAACAAATACAGAGAACATTATACATATTTTGTTTATGTGGAGGTCTTTGTGTTTGGTCTAAAAATGCTTTCAGACCTCCAAAATGTTCATTTTTATTTTATTTGTGTGGTTATTTTTCTTCTTTTTATACCATCAATAAATATAATTTTTAAAATTCGACAAGTACGTGTATCACATTGTTACTTGTACAGTTTTACTTATAAACTATAACAAAAACTACTTATACTTTGACTTAGAACTGTTGAAAATCTTTTTTTTTCAAGAATAAATAATAATGTCAACAATCCTCTTCCTTTTTAACAACTGGTTTGTAATTATCTGTTAAATTAATGTAATCATCAACTCTACTTCTTAAAACTTTTGGTCATTTCCCCCCCATTTGTTTCCTTCTGGCTTCAATAAACTAAAAAAAATCTTTTTTGCAATTAGACCATGAATCACACATGAACCATCAAGAGATGAATTTTGTTATTATTCATCTTTGTGTTCTTTTTTCAGCTTAACACCTTCTTTTGGTTTTCAGGTGTAGTTTAATTTCATTAAACTATTTACATCTGTTATGATGGGTGTGGAACCCAAAATGCAGGCAGACAC
>NW_013952437.1:1987228-1989996 GCF_001266775.1 Austrofundulus limnaeus
GGTAGTTACTATGTCTGATAAAATCAATCCAAGAGAACAAATACTTTTTTTCTGAAAAAATAATTCATTTTACTTTTCCAATTTTTGCTTTTATAAATTTGAGAACTTATTTGAATAAATTGTGTGAACATTTCACAATAAATATAACTCACTACAGCAGGTCTACAAGTATTATGAAGGRTAAAATCTGATTTAGAACTTTTCACCTGACATTTTTAAATCATTGTATTATTTTTAACACTCTCATCACTTCCTTTTTCACAATTTTTATTTTGGCTCTTTTTACCATGAAAAATTCCAATTAGAAAGCTCTTGTTCATGTTATTTTAAATACGAGCAAATGTAGTTTCCTCTGAATTAACTTGAATTTCCTTCTCCAAACTAAACACAAAACATTGTATCTTACAYTGTGAACAGTCCTGGGTCCTCCAAAATGTTCTTTTTAAAGTTGAATACTTCCAAATAATAAAAAAAATTAAAATAAAAGCACAGTTTTGGTTTATCTCAAACTGTATTCCCAAAAGCTGCTTCCAGATGCAAAAGCCTCCTTCTGTGGCAAGACTTGATGAAAGCGCGTCTCTCAAAACGAAGAAAAAAAACGAGAAAAAAAAGTATTCAGAGTCTTGGAGCAGCCTCAGGGAGGTGCYGATGCTGCCAGAGAGAAGTGATGAGCTGTGAACTCAGCAAGCCGGATCAGCCGGCCTCAGAGCGGAGTGGGAGGAGCCAGCAGCTGCTGATGGCTCAGCTCTCTCCAGGAGATGACCACATCAGACCACCAGTCCACTGACATGAACACAACGATGGCAGTGTGTGACAGAGACACATTTGTTGTCACACTTAATGCTTTATTCTCTGTATGAGTGAATGTGAACTCTACAGTTTGCCGTTGTACTCCCATTGTTTTGTTTTTTAAGAGATGAAATAAAGTAAGATTTAGCTCTTGTGCTTTATTTTATTTGCAAGTTTATGATGTGTTCAGATGAAGCAGGAGCATGAAAAGGGCTCAGCACTGACATCTGTTGGCAGCTGGGAAGACAAAGCCGACTAGCACCCGCTGCATTTTCACTGATATTCAAAAACACATCAGTTCCAGAGTTTTATAGTTTCTACATTTTAATCAACGACGTAATAAAATGACCGTTTGAAGGAAAGAAGAATCTGTTTTATTCTAAAGAACTAATTCACAGTTTCTCACCAACATTAACAGTTTGTATGGTCCTACTCACACAAAGTACTCGATTAAGATGTTCGTCAAAAGGTTAAATGAGCTACAACTCGTTACTGTAAATAGACAACCATGTTATCAACCAACAGGTTTTCAAACATCCAGTGAACAAAAGGATATCAAAGTTTAAAAAATAAAATTAAATCTTCAAAGTATTGGAAAATAGCGAACTCTAGGCAATTCATTTGCTGAAGAAAAACTCTACAGAGCTCCTGTTCCGTAACGCTATTTCAAATAAAACTCAGGGGAGTAAAAACGGAGCAGCTAGAACTCAGAGTCATTTGTCATCGGTTCTTGTTTAGGCAGAAGTGAAACATTGTAACTAATGGGTGTATTGASGGCAACTCTGCTGTCGCTTCTATTCAAGCCCAGTCTCTTCTTCATCAGCTTGTCCTCGTTGTTCAACTTTGTGCGGATTGCAGTTTTTATTAGGTTGCTGTCGACCCCAAACTTCGCTGCAACGTGATCTGAGGGGAAAAAACACAAAAACATTACGCCCTTTCACTGCGGGTTTTGTGTATGATTAGGAGGGAAGGTTTGTGTTTTCAATCTTACCCATGAGGCCTTTCAAAATCTCAGGTGGGAGAGCGGGCTTGTGGCTCTCCTCCCCTACCGAGCTCTTGCGGCTCTGGAGGCAGTGCGTGGCCAGAGTGTGTCTGTCGAACAGTGTCATCAGCAGCGCTGAAATGTACTTCTTGTAGTCACCTATTTCTGCAATGCGATGGTAGAGATTTTTGGGCACCCGAAGGCTCTCCCCCAGATAAACAAAATTCTGGCCATCCTACAAACAAACACACAAAATTATAGTAAGCTCCAAAAACAACGATGTTGCATTAATAGCTGCAGTTGTCTTGAAGTGATGGGAGCGCTCACCTCCTCCGAGACATTATCATCTGCTGTCATCTGCATTTCAGGCTCAGGCAGGAAAGTCACAACCTCGTCTGGGTTTTGCGACGCGACCTCTGCCTGACCTCCGTGGAGGACGTGGTCCAGAGTGACTCGCAGCTCATGAGCCGTGTGCCTCATCTGCAGCATCAGGGTGTTCATCTCTGCAAAAGGGATTGAATAAAAGAGGAAAAACTGAAATGCACCAAGTGAGGATTAAAAAAAAGTTTTATGACACGCTCACAAATTCAATATATTTAATGTAAATATTTCATTTTAATGGTCACTGCTAAAATGGGAGTTCCCAAAAGTTTCCTTGTGTAATAAAGTTAAGCCTTAATTACAATGTGTAAAAGGTTTGCCTGTCAGAAAATGAACTTTTTTGAGTTTAACTGCAGAGTAACCCAAGCCCTTCAGCATCCCTACATGGATGCTAAAGGGCATGAGTCCAGTGAAAAATCTGTTTAACCTTAAAGTGCCTATGACATCAAATTTTGGTGATAAATACATATGCATTTTTGAAAACACAACACTAATAACATACTGAAATAAAATACAAAAAAATCTACACAGCTGAAATGAACAAATATTGAGACATGAGCGGGAACAGAAAGTAACGACAAAAAGGAATGCCTGCATGTTTCACTTAGGCCATTTC
>NW_013952437.1:1991376-2002658 GCF_001266775.1 Austrofundulus limnaeus
AGATATAGATATAGATATAGATAAGGCTGCTAGTGAATATACTATATTTGCACATGTATTTCTCGATTATTGATTAGTTGTGTATCTACCCACCTCTGAGCTCCCTCAGTTCTCTCTCTGCCAAAATCCTACATCTGCGTTCATATTTGAGTTGTGCCTGAAGTTGGTCTATTTTCATCAGAAGGCTGATGGTGTCTGTTCTGACGCCTGAAGCGGAAAAATTGTCTTCATCAAAGTCAATGATTTCCTGCTGCCAAACAAGAGGAGAAAAACAAAACAAAACAAAACATGAACAGCTAATTTTACACATCATTTCTACTGACACCGTCCTGCTGTCGCTTTCATTTGAAGCACCTCAGTGTTGGGAAGAGGAGGAGAGGAGCTGGACTCTTCTGCCATCCTGAATCTGTCCGCTGATCCAGAGTGAAAATCCTGCACATCTGGATCCCCACCGATCTTTATCATCTTCACTTGTGGTTCTGATGGACTTGTTGTTCCACAATTTCTTTTTGGTGGCATCAGAAAGGAAAAAGAAAAACTCTTGAGGAAGAAGAACAAAACGAAAACAAGCTGAAGCTCTGTTTTTCTGAACAGCTGTGGGCGTACAGTTAAACTTTTTTTGTTTAAATAGACGATCCGCTTTTTTTGTTAATATTAAAAAAAATTCACGCTACACAGCACGGATACATTTCTTTTTAATTTAGTATCTATTTTTTTCCCCCGTTCACATCAAACACTACCTCCTCCTCAACCCCCCTCCTCCTCCTCCTAACCTCCAGCAGCTGCCTGGAGCCAAGCTGTGATTCAAACTACACCATCTTATCAAATCTAACTCACATTCAACATTAAACAGCACAGAAAAACACGCTCACCTAGCCGTTCAGACTGCCTGCAAGGGTAAAGTAAAAACACAAGCACTCAGTGAGGACAAAGACAGCGGAGTACATGAAAATACTGCGTAGTAGAGGAAGTAGTAGTACTACTCCAGTATTACAGTAAATAGGTCCTGATATATTTACGACAATATCTCATTAGCCGGGCAAAATATTTTCATTCAAATGTGCTTGAAAAACTGAGCTCAATTTTATGTTTCGCTGTGGGTTGTATTCATTTGTCCACGGCCGCTGTTATTTTAAATTAATATTTTCTTACAAGTATGTGTGGAACAAAGCTGTGAAAAAGTAGTTCCCGTGGGAAGCATTTCACCCGAGTACAGTTTCCTGTTCATCCCTGTTTGACGGTTTAACCAATCAAAATTGAGAATTTATGAAAAGAGGCGGGATGTTTGAAAATTGACGTGTCTCTTAGCTAATCAAAACGCGGATTCACCGGGCATGAACTTCCAGCTTGATCGTGGAAGACATGTGGGTTTATGTGAATTGCTAAAAGAAAGTTGGAGAGCTTTACAGTTCTAGTTTATTTGAAAACATTTTTTACATGCTATCATGTCTTCGTCGTTCTTTATTAAGACAAAARCAAACCCTAAATTAACCCAAAAAGGGAAAGACACAGCAGCGTCAAAAAGGAAGGTAAGACAAACCAACTTTTAGCGAGCAAGCTAAGTCACGTTAGCAAACCTCCAAGCTTATTTATTTTACACTTACCAAGCGTGCCATTGTGCCATTGGAAATTGTTTTCTGTATGTTCTTTTAAAGGCTGACGGTGGCTCCGATGGAAAGAGCAAATTTAAAAAACCCAACAAACACAACGAAGAGATTTCCAGTGACTCAGAGACAGAGAGGTGCGTTTGTGTGCTCCTCCTTTCAAATAAAATCTAGATGTTGTACAGAGTTACAATCTTGGAAAACACTACGTGACTGTCTTGTGTTTGGTTTTGCAGTCCTGCTGTGTCAAAGAAGAGGCAGGCCAAAGAGGAGTTGGAGTATGAGGAGACACCTCAGGAGAAAAAGCTCAGATTAGCTAAACTTTACCTTGATCAGTTAAAGGAAGAGGGTAAATTTGCATACGTAGCTTTGTTTTTGTAACATTGCACTGTAAGATATGATGTTTTAACAGATTGTTTGTTCTTAACAGAGGAAAAAAAGGCTGAATATGACTCCTTTGAGACGGATCTGATCGCAGGAAGGCTACAAGAAGAAGTGGTGAGAAGCATCTCCTGTTGGTGTAGAAGATACAAGAGCTAATATACTTTTTTCTTTCTTTTTTTGCGTGATTTGTTGCTATTGTTGTGTAACTTATCTTTTTTTTWTCATGTGATTTTTACATCAGCTTGAACAGAAGGGAAAACTCCAGCGTCTTATCGCCAAAGATGTAAGTATGKGAATTTTCACTTGTGTTCTGCTGCGTGACAAATTTGATTTTACTTGATCTTTCTCTCTTATAGATCATCCCTCCAGATGCTTCAGAGATTAGAGTGTTAAGGGGACACAAACTTCCAGTTACATGTCTTGTCATCACGCCTAATGACAAAAGCATCTTCTCTGCTGCCAAAGACTGCTCAATCATTAAATGTTAGTTTGTAGCACTCTTCTTTTCYTGTATTTTCTTTAGTTTTGTGTTTGCAAAGCTTTTACTTTAGTGTTTTTACTATGTTTCAGGGGACATTGAAAGTGGTAGGAAGCTGCACACAATCCATGGAGGAAGGAAAGGTACGGAGGAACGCCACGTAGGACACACGGCTCACATTCTATGYATGGCCATATCCTCAGATGGAAAATATTTGGTGAGGATGCTCTCTCATCTTTTTCTTCTCATCAGTGGTGAGTCACAGGTAACTGACTCAACTATGATGTCACATTTGACGTTTTTAGGCCACTGGAGACATGAACAAACTGATCATGATTTGGGAGGCAGAAACTTGTAAACATCTGTACAAATTTACTGGACACAAAGGACCTGTGTCGGTAAGTTTTGTGGATATAGCTTTTCTCCTTCCAGAATTTGAAATCTGGTCATCCTGTGATGAGTAGTATTTTTATGTTTCCCACTCAGGGTCTTTCGTTCAGGAAGGGGACTCATGATCTGTACAGTGCATCTCACGATCGTTCAATAAAGGTGTGGAACGTAGACGAGAATGCGTATGTGGAAACCCTGTAAGTAACTGGTTGGAAAAAGTTATTGGTTTTCATGCTATTTCAACAAGATTTGAATTAAACGGATTGTGAATTTCTGTAGCTTTGGCCATCAGGATTCAATCACAGGACTGGACAGTTTGAGCCGTGAGCGCTGTGTGACTGCCGGCGGGCGGGACGGCACTGTGAGAGTGTGGAAGATAGCCGAGGAGTCTCAGCTGGTGTTTCACGGACACGAGTGAGTTTCTTTTCCTCTATGGCTCATTTTTCTTTATCTTGTTTGTTGATGACAACAGTGATGTCAGAAATTGAAAAATGCAGCTTAAAACCAAAAACATATTTGGTTTACAGTAGCAGTGTTTCGATCTGTCGGCCACCTTTCATTATTGGCCAGTTTTAGTGGGAAAAATATGTGATTGACGCTTTCTGTCTAAGCAATCACAAAAACTGATCACCTGTAGCTCATATTTGCAGCCTGCAGAAGCCCCCTGTGTGCAGTGTATTGTACCCTTTTCATCCTGCATGCCTCACAGTGTGAAGACATTATGCAGGCTCGTGTGGGGAGCGAATCATAAACAAATATGTCTGCTGTGTGGAACGTTTACACTGTCTGAGAGTGATGTAAAGTTTGCATCCTGCAACACATGCAGGCTCACTGTAGGGAATGAAAAGAAGAATCAGAGAGCAGCAACAGTTAGCGCAGCCCACACGTGCCAACACTCGCCTGTATGAGCATGATAATCAGAAAGTTAAGCACATAAATAGTTTTATTCATCGGGCTAGTTGATCAGCTTTTCACAGAGGTGRAAGACACCGGGTTCTGTCGACTGACTTTGATTTTATCCTTTTTTACTTAACATTATCTGATTTTAGTCAATGTTTTGAAGTTGATAAAACGTTTTGCACAGTTTAGTCTCTTGAAATTATAATGCACTTGGCATCTGAAAATACATTTCCTCAAAGGTATTTTGAATCTGAAAAGAGCTTCACTGAGAGAGAACTAATGTTGGGAGCTCAGCAGACAGTTAGGTTTCACTTTCAGTTTCACCCGTTGCTTGCTTTTGTTATTGCCGAGAGCCTGCAGGGGTCATGAGTGGGGTTGGGAGGTGTGCTCCGTGATGAGGAAGCTCGGCTTGGAGACACATCCCAGAGGAGGAGGTTGTCCCAAAAGGACACAACCCAGGGGTGTTTCTGGTCCCCACCTGTTRTTTTGCTCCTCAGCATGGCTGCCTAAAAACGCTGCAGGATTTCTCAAACATGCATGAATGAGTCAAAGCAAGGCTATAAATAAACTGAATTGAATTGTATTTGTTCACATTGTGACAAAGAGTCATACACACAAACACAACCATGCTTGTAGTCTTTCCGTGTAATCCATTACCTTTTAATGATGAATACATTTGTAAAAAAAAATGCTTTTTGTAATGTGTTACATCGACTTCATCTGTTTGACCCTCAGAGGTTCGATTGACTGTATCCAGCTCATAAATGAAGAGCACATGATAACAGGAGCGGATGATGGGTAAGAGCTGCCCTTGATCCCTTTATCAATGCTCCACTTTATTGTTTCGTCCAGGATCTCTTWGTGCACACAGACTCATTCATGTTTCCCCCGTTCGTTTCTGCAYACTCTCAGCTCGCTGTCTCTCTGGGGCGTCAACAAGAAGAAGCCTCTCTGCACRGTGAAGCGGGCTCACGGTTGCCACGGCAACCCGGGGCTGGAGCAGCCTCATTGGGTGGTCTCCGTCKCGGCCCTTCAGAACTCCGATACCGTCGCCTCAGGTGCCTCTGGCTGTGAGAGCCCTCTTCACAAGCTTTTTGTTTTCTGACACGAGATCATACCGACGGCACCCTTTCCTTCAATCTTTACAATCATTTCATTGACTCAGCCTGTAACTGAAAATATGGATGGAGGACAACAGAGCTGCTTCAAGGAAGAAGAACCTCAGCTTAGCCTATAAGCTTTAGCATTAGCCCCGACGCTATCACCATATATATGTATTAGCTCAGCGCTACACATTCTCCTCTCGTCACTGAGGTCCTCCATCCTCATGACAGAGACGAATGCAAAAATGACTCAGTCTGCAACTGAAAATATGGATGGAGGACCTCAGTTAGCTTGTTTGTTGCGCTAGCACCGAGCTAATACATACAGTATAAGGCAATATAGCGTCAGCGCTAGCGCGAAGGCTAACAGGCTAGGCTGAGGTTCTCCTTCCATGAAGCAGCTCTGTTGTCCTCCATCCATATTTTCAGTTCCAGGCTGAGTCATTTCTACCWTCTCCTCTCTGTCAACGCTCTCTGGTTTYATTTAAAAGAGYCGATCATCAGATATTGTCCAAGATTAACCTTCAGGGTGGATATAGCTCACTAGCAGCCTCGCACCGAGGACCTAGCCACGTCATCATTTACCCAGAATGCTTTGTGTGTAAATAAATGGCTCCATCCATGTTAAAATATATTTTTAAAAAACATAAAAATAAACAGCCTACAATATTTTTACAGTCATTATTTTACAGTTAAAATAAATGTTTATCARATAAAGTCTAATGTTACAACTAATCAGGGATCCCTTTAAACCAATTTTTTTACAGGTTCTCACAACTCCCAGGTGAGCGTGTGGAAATGTGGTCAGCACTATCGTGGATTGGAGCTTCTCTTCACTGTACCAGTGGTAAACATCCTCTGTTTGTAGAAAAGAAGTGATAGTTGTTATCTTACCAAACTGTAATCCCTTATAATAAATCTCTGGAACCAAAATGCAAAAAGCCACTAAAAACAGTCACTTTTTGTCTTTTGCCTTCCCTTTCTAGTCCGGTTTCATCAACACTCTGAAGTTTTCGAGCTCTGGTCAGTTCCTTGTGGCTGGAGTCGGACAGGAGCACAGGTACAACATTAATGCTCGTGTTTCCATGGAAACTGCAGGGGTCCTACAATTAATGAAAATCAGTACAAGTTTATGTGGAGAAAATGACCTTCCACTAGATGGCAGTGTTGATCCATTCCTGCTACGGATAACTACATCTGACTTAGTTTTCTTCTAAACAAGGAGTGGATCACCGAAAGGGAAATACTTTAGTTCACTGAAGARAACCTTAGAAATTAAGTTTGATGTGATCACGTTTATCAGCAAAAAACAAACTATTTAGATGATTTAGATTCTTATTTAGATGACGTAATTTTATTATGTTTACAGGTTGGGGCGATGGTGGCGACTAAAAGAAGCCAAAAATGGGATTTATATTATCCCGCTGAAAAGAAAACCTCAAAATGCAGAAGAAAATCAAGATGACTGAAGAATAAAATGCCCATTTGTAAATAAAATGTTTTRAAAAAGGGGAAATATTTTTATCATTATTATTATTATTACTTTTGCAGTGTGTGAAGAGTTCATATAGGTCTGTAAGCTTCTCCTGTGGCCATTGTTTTTGTAGAAATGCAGCTTCCTTTTCAGTGCAGAAATAAAGCATTGTGGCTAAATTGGGTCCTTGGATAAACAAGACGTGTTCAGAATCTGCACTGTAAGAGTTGAACCAAGACCTTTTTTATTTCCCTCCATAGATATTTCTCCTGTTGAGGTTAATGATAGTTTTTTTTTTTTTAAAAAGTTTAAACTAAAGATTCCCTTATTTGTTCTTTACGTAGTTAGTAATTTACTTGAAATCAACAGAACATAAGTATCAAAAACCTGTTATCTTTTAAAAGATATGTGTGTTATTCCTGAAGGCTTTGCCTGGTAACCTGCAAATAAACTAAAGTCTCAGTTAATATATAGCATTTTTATGCTGTGTTAGAAGTACATCAATCAGAAACATTTATTTCCCAAATTAGAGATCTGTACACAGGAATTTCACCTGGTTTCAGTGCAGGAAAAAAAAAGTTATTAAAAAAGGAGATTGCTGTGGGGGGGACTATTTTTGTATCTGCTGGGTTTTTTTTTGTTTTTTTTTTAATGACAGCTCAGAACCTTTGGCCAAAAGGCAGTTTTTATAACAGTTTTGCCAGGTGGCTCGAGTCCTCTGCTATCTTCCAAGCTCGTCTCATGACCCCGGCACCGAGCAGCTCCATCATCAGCTGTTGGTGTTTTCAAGTCAGTTTACTGATCAAGTTGATGTTCAGTGTGGACAGAGGAGCCAGGGTCCAACACTGAAATAGACCAGGTCAGGATGCTTTTGATGATGCCTCTGCAGAATGGAGCACTTCAGAGAAGATGTTTATTTCTGTAAACACCCTGAGACATCCTCCTGGGAGCCTTCTTAACCTTGTTGAAGTGTTAACAGCATTTTCTGCTTCTGCACTTAGGGTGGCCTTTATTTTTATAATTAAAATGACTAATAGATGGACTGGAGWTGATAATGTAAGTTTAATTTATGAGAAATGACCATGCAGGAGGAAAATTACGTTTTTAACAAAAGTCAACAAGTTTGACTTAGTTGAATGTGACCCATCAAATCAAAATGAGGATTAAGTCCAAAAGTGGTTTGTGGAGAAATATGCAAATATGGTGTTTTAATTAAAATGTTTGCAAAAATTGCATTTTGTCAAAACATAATGAATAGATGCCTTGTATCATTTGAATGAACTGTCTGAAATATAATCATAAAACAAAAATTTGAAGCTTTTCTTTTGGGCAGTAGCAACAAAAAAAATGATTTTGAGGAAAAACTTAAAATTTTGAGATTTTCCCTGTGAGCTAGAAATGTTTTTTGTTTCTTTCCTGGGAAATCTCAATATTCAAATACTATTTGAAGTTTTTTTCTTTATAATGACATTTAAAAAATACTCATTAAAATTACATAAAATTAGGATTCAGACCAAATATTGTAGTATTATCGTAACCAACAAGACAAATTAATATCTCTGGATCCACTTTTGATATTAGCATGATCCAGGTATCAAAATGTTGCTTTTTAAAGCCAGGAATCTGAAAATGTAATTGTCATTTTGACCAAATTTTACTTAATCCTCATTTTGATATGATGGGTCACAAAAAGTTATAGAAATCCTATATGTAAAATTGCACATATGTTAATAATTACTGATATTTTGTTGAGCAGGCAGCAAAAGACAAACGAATTGCAAGTCTGCACAGATTAGAACTGAGTGTTTTTAATTAGAAAACATCTTATTTACATAAATTACAAGAAAAACACACTAGTCTACAGTAACACATACTTTATAGTGTCTAGTTGCCTAGTTTTATTCATTCCTTGTAATTAATCACATTTTAACAGTAATGTTACTTATTTCATAGCATTTTTAGCAAGTTTATAACATCAGGATATATTCACAGCACTGTTATGACGAAAGGAAAAAAACAGCCTTTTTGTATTACACTATTACCACCCATTTGACGATGAGACTCTTTAGGACAAGGCACGGAGCAAGTAATCACATCTATCTGTAAACCAAGGAGATCACAGCATTTAAAATCTATACAAAAAAGGCTTTACAGTTGATACATACTGCTGGATGTAGGAACATCAATTAATTTTCACAGTTAGTTATGTTCGCTGCCGCCGGTCACTTTCCCCTGACAGTTATCGCTGCAACATGTGAGATGATGTTGGGGGAGGTCGGTCCATCACTCAGGGTCCTGTTTGATGGAAAGATGACCGATGTTGTGCTTAGAGAGGAACTTTTTTTTTATCTCACAAAGAGGATGTTGTGGAGTCCACCACCTCGCGGCCGTTACACACTGCTGGCACGTAGTTAGAGGCTGATCCTGAGAGGAAAAGAGTTGTGATGTTAGCCAGGCCAGAGTTTTATATTTTTTCTCTGTGAAAATAAGTAAAACCGTGAACCAGAGATAAAAGTAGAAAATGTACTTTCTTAATTGAATTTCAGTTCAAATGTCCTTAATTTTCTTAAGCTAGACAATACTGAATGTCAGGATTTTACTTTGCTGATTAGTTACTCTGGTTCTGAAATCCAGTCTTCCAAGCTGTATTACTTGAAACTGAAAGATTCCTGAACTAATGTAACAAATCCACCCATCAGAACCCTGTATAGTTGACTAATTAAAACAAAATTTTTCTCTTTTGTAATCGGCTGGGCAATTTCTTGGCTGGGTGGTTGGTTGGCTGAGAGCGCTGACTTGTTTAAATCTCAGCTCACAGTCTGGAAACCCATTATTGTCTACATGTTACACAAATGAGATGCCACATAATGAGTTTTTAGATGCAGATATATAGTTTTGCATTATGGATATTTTGTGCTAAATTAAATTTCCACCCATGTTTCTTTCTCCCTTTTTTAGCATAAAAATGCAGATATGAAATGAAAGCCTTGGGAAAAACATGTTTATATTTTCTAAAACTTCTTTGTCACATAGTCTGGCACAGTCTCTGTCAAAAGAAGTACATTTTTTTTAAGTAGACGCTGCCTAAATGACAGCATAAATTTGGTTCGGTGTTAATTTTGCCTTCACAGATGTGTTCCTGTGCTGTAATGCTCCCCGTTTCATCACAAATGCAGCCCCTCGTCTTCTTATTTTATTTTATTTATTTTATTTTTGCCCAGAAAATATGCTATCCATGGTTTTCAAAAAGAAATTTAAATGCAGATTTATCAGACCACAAGACAGAGTTCCACTTCTGCTTTTAAATTACTTTAAACAGGGAAGGCATTATCCCAGAATGAAAAAAATATTATTATTTTTCGTATCTTTATGTTGATACATGCGTGGTGTTTTCATGTATGTATCCCATTGGCCTAAACCTTTGATTTATATATTTGTGATTTGAAATTTTCAATCTTGCACTTTTTATCATTATCTTAAAATGATCTTGCACTTCATGTGTAAACTTTTGTAAGTAAATGACTGAAAGACAGGAACAAAAAGACCTCTGACTCATCGTTGACTGCTAGTGATCGAGTATACGAGCTGCTGTTTTTAAGCAGGTAAAGTTGAACGACATCTGCAAAAATAAAAATGGTACAATACACCACAGATTTGAAAACGCTTGTCTAAAGGACTTATAAAAACTGCAAAATAAGAGGACAAGATCTCACCCTTGAGGTACACCACAACTCAAACGAGCCACTGAGTATATGTACAGTATATATTTTATTTTGATGAAAAATGTTAATTTCAAAAGGTATGAATACAATTAATTAAGTCCTTTGCACAAACCTTTTACTAAATTCTGTGGTTTGCCAAACTGAATATGGCACTTAGGTTTGAACAAACTAAAATTAAGCTGTCTCCTAAGCACTCAGTACAAGGTTATTRGTCACTTTAACAAGCACGCTTTCTGTACTGATGTGCTTGTTAAACCAAAGTGGAAACTTAAAAACATTGTTGTCATTATTAAATTATAGCAATTGTGCATCAATTATTTTCACCACAGCCGTAGATAGAAGGGGCATCTTGGTGAGTGGTATACACTTACTTAAAGCCATTAGGCTTTTTTTAATTGCATATTTAAAGAAGTCAGGTAAAGAACCAGAAGAAGAATTCTTGAAAAATAAAAATTTTGGATAGCACGAATGACTGTAGAAAATACTTCTTTGAGCTAAGGAAAACAATATCTAAATTTCCAGAGGAGATCAACAGTATGCTTTAATTTGAAAGAAAGAAATAAAAAAAAACTCATGTGAGCACCTTTAGAGTAGCTGGAGCTGGGAGCAGAAGCAGACGTAGAAACTGTGGCGCTGAAGCGGCTTGCTGTGACTCTGAGTGAGGCCACGTTTTTCTGGGGTTGGAACAGGATGATGTGGATTTTGGGGGCAAACAGGCAGCCGAGAACCACAGAACCACTCAGACTGACAGAGATGCACATGGTGGTGGTCTGAACCTGAAATAAAAAAGGTGAAAGCTGGGTGATTATTCAACACATATTTCAATTTAGAATTTCTTCTTCCTTAAAATGACTGTTAAGGTTTGTTGAAAGGCCTCCTGACCSCTTTGATCAATATAATTAACTTGCAATTTTTTCTTATACCCTACTCTGGTTACTTCCAACCTTTGAATTAAATTGGTAGATTTCGCTCTCAACTTTTTATGTTTTCGTCAGTTCATTTCCCATTTTTTGAAGCATCATACACAAAAAAACTAAGATTTGAGTGTCAAAATTACAGTAATTAGTTAAGTACCTGAAAGTATCATTTGATGACTGATCATTAAGAAATGGTTAAATTTACTTTGCAAGTTACAGTGGTTTGCAAAAGTATTCATACCCCTTGAACTTTTCCATATTTTGTCACATTACAACCACAAACATAAATATATTTCACTGGAATTTAATG
>NW_013952437.1:2002912-2007694 GCF_001266775.1 Austrofundulus limnaeus
CATTAAATTCCAGTGAAATATATTTATGTTTGTGGTTGTAATGTGACAAAATATGGAAAAGTTCAAGGGGTATGAATACTTTTGCAAACCACTGTATATATTCTACAACCACAATCAAAACAAATGACCTGTATGCCCTTTTGGGCCTGAAATGCTTATTATTCTAGCATTATTAGCCACATTTTCATTTCCAATTACGAATGTGTCCAAGGTTTTCAATTATGCATGCTAACAAATTATAATTGTGAATTTGTATGTGCATGAATATGAGAGCGAGTAGAAATAATATGGGATAAGCACAGCTGGTTGTCCCAGAGAGTCACGGCCTTGTTAGTCATATTTCAGCTGCTAATGTGAGCTGACTGTTGGGGTCATCTTCCTGAGCTCAATCTCCTTCCACCCCACCGGGTACCCCTGCAGTCCATCCATCCATCCATCCATTTTCTGTACACGCTTCCTCCTTTTCAGGGTTGCGTGGGTCACTGGTGCCCATATCCAGCAGTCACAGTGCGAGGGGCAGGGTACACCCTGGACAGGTCGCAAGTCCCCCTGCAGTCCAGGAACTTCTATTTACAGAACCACAGTTTGAAGTGAAAATCTTTCCCACACAAACTGCACAACAAAAACACAGCAGAGGTGTGTGAAGTTGTCTCACATTTTAACTTCAAACGTAACAGATGTGAGCGCCACCAAAAGAGATTTGTCCTCTTTCAGCCGTGAAGATATATTCCTAGATGACATTTCACAGGTAATAATGGGATAGTCAGTTCTGTGTTTTTTTTCCGTGGCAAAGAAAAGATTTGCAGATTTTACTAAAAGCTTCTATTCATATTTTGAATATCTATTCATTAAACTTAAAATTCATTGAGCARCAAAGCTAAACCCTGATTGTATTTGAGTCCTGTCCAATTTTTATTTGAAACCCAGTAGGTGAACTCACAATCATTATTATTGTCACACAGAACCAAGGCTCTAAGGTCTCTGCTGCAATGCCGCAGCTCTCGTTCTCTAATTAATCTGTGCGGCGCGTGGCATGAAAACTCATATTTTACAATGTTCCGGTGGTCTTTTAAATCCCACCGACTCAGCGGGGGCGGTTTTAAGTTCATGGCGGTTCATGATTCGATTACAGCACAGATGAAAAGGCTGAGATACCTTATGATGATAGAAAGCCGTGTGATCTAGAAGCCCCCTCCTCCTTCCTGTTTGCACAACAAAGGCCTTTATGCACACCTTGACCAAAACGCCACTGCAGCAGCAGCCTTGGGTCTGCCTCTGGCACCAGCACTCAGTTTACATGGTCTGTCTTATTCTGCTTAAAGTTTTCTTTCATTACTTCACACAAACAGCACAGAGAAGTCAGATTAATCAGRACCCAAACTTGAAATTTACTCCAATTAGTGTTCTGTTGTAATATGACAATGCATACAGTTCCAGAGTGCAGATTAAGCTCATATACTGTTTGCCATTTGTATGATGCAAGCTAAATTTAACCTTTTCACATTTCTGTAGTTTATTTAAAAGGCGGCGCCAGAAATCACAGAGCCATCACCATCTTGCTTACAGTTAACTTGGARTTTAACAAATAGGGCCAGTTGTGTTCAAAAATGTGTTCGTCTCTTTGCACCTGAGATGTGCAGCTAAGCATTTCGGAAACTAATTAGTTTAGCAATCATGWTCGTTTTCTGTCATTATACGGTGGCTGTTTCTCCAGAGTCTTTGCTCTCGTCGTGAAAGATCCTTCAACCCACATAAGGAGAAATCCTTTCATGAGTCTTGGATGATGAAGATCAARTGGAATATGCAAGTAAAACTGTCTTGTTAAGAAAAGAAAACAACACGAAGGGACTTTTCTTTGAGATTGTTTGAGATATGAACTGCAGAAGTTCCAAAATAAAACAAATGAATAACAAAGCTCAAGTGAGTTTGTGAGAATACAGTGCCATACATACAGTATTTACCCTGTAGTCACTGGCCGTGACGTAGAAAATGGGCTGGAAGGCGAGCCAGATGATGCAGGTGGTGTACATCGTAAAACCAATGAACTTGGCCTCATTGAAGTTTTCGGGACACTTTCTGGTCTTGAAMGCGTAGACCGTGCAGAGGATTATGAGGATGCAGTTGTAGGTGAGAGACACGAGCATACTGGTGTCCCTGCTGTTGCACTTGAGGGTGACCACATTCCTCCTTTCTGGGGTCACCTCCTTCCGAACCCCGGGCACCTCCACCAACAGCCAGATAATGGCCACCAGCAGCTGGCAGGAGATCAGAGCACCGCATATTGCTAACTGGGAGGCCGGGCTGATGAAGCGTGGCCGCTGGGCTCCATCCTTCACTCCGCTGAAGATCCGAGCAATGCGGTTGGTCTTGGTTAGTAGCGCGGAGTAACACACTGCGAACGAGGTGCCCAGGCCCAGTCTGCGAAGCGTGCAGACAGCCGTGGAAGGCTTGGCGATGTAGATGAAGGTGATGCTGTAGCACATCAGCACTCCCATCAGCAGGATGTAGGAGAGCTCACGTCCACTCGCTTTGACCACAGGTGTTTCATTGTGCTTCAAGAACACACCCACGATGGTCAGGGTGCACAATATGCCAAGAATAGAGATGGTAACAGGCCCAATAGCCCAGGCATCCTCCCAGCGGATATATTCCTCAGGCAGATCGTAACAGCCAGTCAAGTTAGCCAGAGGCCACTGACCAAAGCTGCAGTCAGCACAGGTGAACTCATCCTGCAGGTACTGGTAAGGTTGACATGGAATACAGATCCAACAGCACACATCTCCAGGCTGCATGCTCTTTATCTCATTCTTCCTACAGGGGTCACTACACTGAGAGGTAGGAGGGACGGTGCCACGCCAGGGTACCATGGATGTGTTCAGGGTCAGTATCTGGTCCCAGTAGCCGACCTTCTTGTAGGTAAACTTGCCCTCTTCCTTGTGGTAATGAAAGATGTTGTAACGGCTGATGCTGTCTCCTACAGAGTCGAAACGTACCATGCTCTCTGTGTCGACAGGTCTGAAAGGAGCTGATGGGAAACAAGAAGATATTCACTTTTAGAGTCCTTGTTTTAGCATTTACAGTTAACTGTGTCATGTAAAAAATGTCATGATTAATTCCTACTGTAACTCACACTACTGATATTGGAATTTCCAAGGTTTGAAGATTTTGGATCTAAACTTTTAAATGTATTTTAACAGCACTTGATTGAGCTGATTTTATTTATTTATTTATTTATTTATTTATTTATTTATTTATTTATTTATTTATTTAGTACTTACTTTAAATCAACTCAGACACTTACATTATTTTCAAGCAGGTTAGGTTATTGTAACAATCTATTATTATTTATGTGAACACACAACGTCATAATTTAGGTCAATTTTAAAGGTTTTTAGTGCAACTTGTCCTTCAAAATTCTCTTCATAATCTATAAAAAACATATTGATTTGTTTCCCTTCATCATTACTACTTGGATCATATGCAACAGTTTGTTAAGCAGTTCTCAACTT
Source organism: Austrofundulus limnaeus (assembly GCF_001266775.1). Taxonomy (NCBI): domain Eukaryota; kingdom Metazoa; phylum Chordata; class Actinopteri; order Cyprinodontiformes; family Rivulidae; genus Austrofundulus; species Austrofundulus limnaeus. The sequence continues at coordinate 2,006,422 of NW_013952437.1, forward strand.
ATCATTTATTAAAAGACAGAAACATGATATTGTCAACATTACTGACCTTTTTGTCTAAAACAAATTGTTCCTAATTTTAGGATTTATTAGATATACCGTATATTAACTTTAAGCTTTTAGTTTTTTATTGCTTTGTTGATTATTGTTTTACAAGATTGGGTACATTTATGCTTAACTTGCATAAAGGGGACATATGCCAAATCCACTTTAACAGTTGAATAAATTTTGTTGTGCACTTGGAGTCTCGACGAGTTGATGTGAGACACACCTCAGAAAAGAGGTGAAACGGGCTTAAAAGTCAATAAAAGTAACATTCACTGACTTCCACAATATTTTCTCTTCATTTCTTTGAGTGTTCCTGAAAGCCAGCAAATTGCACTTTGGAATGACCTTATTTGTTTTTGATCTGAGTTTGTTTTACAGAATGAAATGTCTGAATGAGTGCTCATCCAAGACTGGTGATTCCATACTTTTTGCCAGGGGTTATAGTAGCAGCTAACATTGGGACATAGCTTCACATCATCTACCATCTCCGTAGTGATAAGTGAGCCACTGTTAAAGAATTGTCCTAGCTGCTTTTTAAAACATCCTTACATTATACCTCTGATGTGTGGCCATCTATGCCAAATTTCGATTAAAAATGCTTTGATAAACAGCGATGGTGTATCCTCGTAATTGTAAACAACAGCCAAGCGGAAATATAGAACCTACTTCCACTATGACTTATGGGTAGTGGCGCGAAATCAGGAATACTGTGGATAGAGAAGCGATTCTTGCTGGAGGTGTGGCCTCTGTTGAAGTTTAAAACGATTGGATCAGTTGGCTGCGACATATGTCAGCTACACTGTGAAGGAGGCTAAGCTAACTGGAAATTGTTTGCACTGTAAACAACCCTACGAAGAGGAGAGAAGTACCGAGCTGAATATAAATGAGAGCTGCTGCTTTGTCAGACAAATTTAATTTAATTTGGAAGCCTTATCAACACGGACTGACTTCATTCACTTCCTCCACTGCCATTGTTAAACTAACTAGCAGACACTGCGCAGAAAATCGACGTCGTCATTCAAAACTCCACCTTCTGCTGACTGGCCTGGACGAAAATTCTCCTGAAGAAATCCTTGTCTATGGGGGAAATCTCATAGCAGTGAAGGGAAACTAGAATTGAGCGGAACTGAATAGGAAGGCAAGGGCCAGGCTAGAGGCAGCTAGGCAGGGCAGCAAAAATGACCGGTTGGGACTCCTCATCACAGAGCACACCTCCCCTCCCCACCCC